>NC_061512.1:44090255-44122243 GCF_022539505.1 Lolium rigidum
CGAGACATAAGGAATTCTCAGTCACCTGAGACATAGCAATTCCGAAAAAAAAATATCTGTTGAATATGCGTAGACACTAAAGAGTGTATTGATACATCTAAATTTAGACAAACTTGCTACGTCATTTTAAAAACAGAGGTAGGATTAGTAATGCAATGATCGGCAGAGATGATCATGCATCCGGACGACCAAGACAGCGTCGTTGTTATACACTTGAGTGACACCTCGAACGGCGCTGCTGCTCTGGTAGTGGAGTTTTCAGTTTTGTACTTTTGACTGGGTAATACGGGTCAGAGAGAGATGTTGCCGGCCGTAAGTAAGTTTGTTTTGGTTGAAGAAGAGTTGTATCGCCAGCCAAGTTGATCTAAAACAAAAGTTGTTTTGCTTGACATCCTAGGTACGGTGCTTTCACTCGTAATCGTATACGTCACACACGCATCGCTAGTAGCAATCATTTTTGGTCTCATCGGCTGCCATGGTGACGTTGGTGAATATTACGAAGGAAGGTACGTACTAGTAGTAATCAGTATGGACATGTACATCGGTCAATAAACGTGCTTAATTACTACGACAGGGCTCCAGACGACAGTGGTTGCCGCACCGGCCACCGGCCGCTCTGCATGCATGTAGTGTGTCGGATGCATGCATGTATCGCTATGTGTCGGTTCACGTCGTCGGCCGGTCGCTGACTTCTCCGGCTGGCCGGCCGGCCGCCGCAACGTAGCGGCGCACCGGCCCACGCACCACGTCCACGTATGTGCATGCGTACGATCGACATGCATGCATGCACGCACGTTGCTTGTTTGATTTCCTCAAGTTTTCTACGGACAAATCAAACCTGCGTGTTTTCACCTGACCTTTACATGGACAACGAAGCCAAATATAATATTTCTAGGAAGGTTCAGCTAGGCAGCTTACTTGCATGCGAATCTATCCTAGTCCTGCTCTCCCTAGTGCACTCACAGTGCATTGGTCAATTTTGACTTAGATGCGGTACTAATGCTTGCACACCAAGTCATTCAGGGTACGTGGGCGCACGCATAGATAGTGCAACACGACTATAAGGCCTTGCTGTCGTACTAGTTTGCAAACATTACTAAACCTATGGCTGCAGAGTGCAGTCTATGTTGTTTAAGGCTGGTCATATTGTATAACATGCACATGACACTAGTTTATGTTACTATCCTTATAGTGCATAGTAAGACTGCTCATAGTGGAGGTAACATAGGTGGTAATATCACACATCTCAAAATATTTTGGTGACATGGCATGACAATAAAAGAAGAAAGAGAGTGAGGTGGCAACTAGCTATGTTAACATCACACATCTCAAAGCAATATGAGTGTATAACATAATTAATGACACATTGCATGAAACCACATATAAGTTACTACCCACTATAGAGATAGTAACTTAGACTAATAACATGACATATGTTACTAGACTAAATTACTCTCCACTATGAGCAGCCTAACATCAAGTTAGTACTTCATTAATTAGCTTGTAAACTCATTGTGTCTTGAAAAATGTGATGTTACAGTAAGTAGCTATGTCGTACTATATCCTCCTCTCTCCTCATTAACTTAGTGCCACATAAGCAAATGAAGTTACTTGCATTATGAGTAGTCTAACTCGTTAGATAGTACTAGTATATCCTACTTAATTAATTATTACAGTAACTAGTACTACCTCTGTACTCCTCCCTGGTTTAATAGAATGACAAGTAGTTTAAAAATTGACAATAAATTTGATCAATAAAATATAAATCATAGCATGTAACAAAAACTATGATATATATTTGGTTAACCAAATTTATAGTCAAACATTTTCTGAAACTAGGTGTTACCCTGATGAATCGATATGGAGGTCTCTTCCACATTATGTCGTCTGCTTTTCTTTCTTTTCTGGCCTGACTACTGGTTTTCCCTAATTTAGAATTCATGTGCAAATTTAGTGCATACTTCCTCCTTCTCAAAATAAGTGTCATAGATTTATGTACATTCGCATGTATCTAGATATGTTTGAGTGAGTGTGTAGAAACATGCAAATTTAGATAAACATGTGACACTTATTTTGTAACAGAGAGTGCATTATATATGGGGTTCTCGACCATACAGATCGAGCAAACACTAAATATGCCGATAATCAACCTGTGTTTGGATAATTACGAGGGATTAGACCAAAGCTTTGACTTCATGTCTCTCCTTGAGGTGAGATATTCTTTTCCCGTAAGAGAACATATCCGTCGATGATAAGATGCATGTTGTGATTTTGTTGAAACTCTTTCTAACAAAAAAAAAACATACTAAAGAGAAAAATACGGGCACTCATTATCAGCCAGACCCCAGGCCCATTGCCGAACCCAACATGCTACCTAGGGGGTCCAGGAGCGACACAGGAAGATATCATCACTTCAGAGAAATAAAGAGAGAAGCGACAAAACATGCACTTCTATGTGTCAGGTTTTGTGGGCCAAACTTTAACCATCAATCATCCATCACTACGTACGTACACAACTGAACAACAGATATAGAGCTGCACATGGATCGTGCCTCACAAGTCTCTGATATCCTGCATTCCTGTAGCATACATCATGGGCCTACCTGCTTTGCATTGACACTGGTTTGGACTGTATCTCATTTTCCCATTTTTGAAAAACTTAGCCAAAAAAGTTGGAAAATTAGTGCAAGTTTCGGACCTTAAATTGTAGCATTTCCATTTTTCCTTTTTTTTTGGAAGACTTAGGTAATGGTCATATTATTTATCAACAACCTTCGTGGGTAAGTTTCAACTTGAAAGCTAACTTTCTATTTGAATTATATTTTAGCATGAGTCCATCGTCCCGTAACTAGATCCGTATTTCTAAATTTTAACCCCACAATTCAAGTATCAATGTGCTCCAAATAATTGTCGGGTCTAGCATGCAAGTTTTTAGGTGCAAACAAACAGTTTTCACACTTAACTTTTAGGCCATCTCCAACGGAGGCTTGCAAACGAACATATTTTGTTTGTTGTTCTACACGGGACTGAAAGCGAGATCCCACGGTGACCTGAAAATGGACTGCGCCCCGCGAACAGGTCCTTTTCGCGCATTTCTAGCCTAAATGTGGGTTAGTTTTGCTGTCCAATGCCAGCTGGCCACATAGACAACATGAAAGAACAAGTTTGCCGCCGCTACTGCGGCCCAAGAAAGGGCCGATGCACTGGCATACGCCACCCAAGTTTGGGTCCATGCTAGTGCCGACGTCATGGCCACCCAAGTTGTGTTCATGGTTAACGGTTAGATGTTGGACAACGCCCTAGCGACGAGCTTGCACTCATCCGCGAACAACCCCCCACGCCCGTCAGTGCATGCACCAGCGGCGTCCCGGTTGTCGAGGGACATGCCACCGGTTTCCAAGCCAAAGGACGGTCCGAAAGAATCATAGTAAACACGGAAATTGAGGACGTGTGTCTTTGCGAGGCTTGGATAGAAATTGGATACGATCGAATTTGTGGTGCCCAACAAAAGGAGGCACATTCTAGAGAAAGATTTTCAACTACTTGCACGAGCACACACATTTAGGTGATCACTAGTTTAAGAGTTGACGGAGTGACGACTCTCTCACAAAAAAGATGGGTGTTGATCCAAGAGCAATGCACCGGGTTCAACACTTCCTACGGTATAGTGAAGAAGCGGAAAATTAGTGGCATTGGAATTGGAGACTTGGTGTTCCATGCTTTGGGCTACTCCAAGGTCTCCAACAAAATGAAGAGCTCCACCTAGGTAAATTGTTGGACGGCAATCAAGGATTGCCCCAAGTGGCAAGAGCTCTATGCGTCTTCGTCCACCGACAGAGGGGTGCCCCAAGTCATCGATCTCGAGTGTGCCACCCCAAGTGCATCTAGTGCATCAAAGAGGCTGAAGAAAGGACCAACTCCAAGTTGGATGCAAAGCGTGAGGCTTCCTCGCAAGCGGCCATGGAAACGATCAAGACACTTCTAGTCGATAAGGAGGTGTCAATTGAGATGAGGGACGGGAGAAAGCTCTAGGAAAAGGAGGAGGCCGTGAAGAGCTTCTACGACAGACAACACAAGAAGCTCGAAATTAAATATATCAGTGTCCATGATAAGAAAAAAGAATTGGAGCTCACCCTACTCGCCGAGGAGGGGCAAGCTCAGGGCGACCCCGTGACCGACATCATGGATCCTACTCAGCGGACATGGTTGGAGAAGAAGTAGAAGAAGATGATTCTTGCTCCTGATGTGTGATTTACTCAATCACACTTTCATTTGTGTATGTCCTTTTGAAACTTAGAACTACCATGTAATGCTACTTAATTTGCTAGCATTTGCACAAAATTTGGACTGTTTCCTATTATTTTGTTATATTATGGCTTATATATACATGTCAAATTCACCTATATAGATTAGATAAAACTTTCTAGTCGCGAACCAAACAGTTGTGTTGTTGGTTGCACTGCCACCCTAAAACGGATATGGGCCTCCAGCCAGTCCACGGGCCACCGCATACGGACCGAGAGAAGGACAGAATGTGGACCGCCATTGGAGATGCCCTTACAACATGGACACTTGAATCCATGGTGAATACTAAAATGAAGACAACTATTAAATAAACTCAAAAGATACAAAATAAATTTTGCATCTAGAGTATGTATGTGGGGTATGTGCGTGCCTAGATTGAAACTTAAATACAAAAGTATGTAACTTAGATAAAATAGACCATTGGAAGTATAAAAAAAAACTGCGATATTTATTTTAACACGGAAGGTATATAATTAGATTCACCATGAAATGACATGTATTTCCTATGCATCATCTACACTGTATTATGTTTTCGCCCCCAAGACATGCAAATGCACGTACGTGTGTCGATCGAGCAGCGCACTTACGTGCATGCATTCCGTCTCTCGTGTGTGCAAAGCGTGGGTACTCACGTAAGACATCGCGGGCGGGGACCGTGCGGCGGACGGCCGGCCGTCCCACACGCGCGAGCTAACCGTCGACGGCGGACCGCCCGCCGTCCGGCCGAACGCCGGCACGCACATGGCGGCACACATGAATGTACCTGTGTATCTCCAACCACTTCAATCTGCATCGACCTCGACGGCGACCCTCCATCCATGGCCGCGAGGACGGACCATTTCGGCAGGCCTGCAACTGCAGAGAGATCTCATGCATGTATTATTCTAGTCCACTCCCACATCACTGACTCACGAGTCACGAACCTAAGTATGCATGAGGAGCATATCGCTGCGGTAATGATCATTTAATCTATTCATATGATTACTAGTGTTTATTATTATCTCCGTTCTAAAAATATATAAGCCTTTTATAGCTCAATTATCTATCTGTTCCAAACAGAAGTAAAGCTTGGTTAGATGGTGATATTTACTTTCTCTATTCATTTTAAGACAAATGACATCTCGACGATTTCGTTCTAATTTTCGTTTTTATTGAGTTACTTTATACTGTTCGATGTGTTTCTCTTAATACTAGGGATCTATTGCAAAAAAGATGGTAATATTTGCTTTCTCTATTCAATTTTTTTTCTTCGAATTTTCTCTATTCGCTATTAGTAACAGATTAAGCTTGGATTATTTGCAGCAGATCATGTGTGGAGTGGCCCACATGCAGAGCTACCTCAATCTGGTCCTTCATCATGCACTTCTCACATATCCCTCTCATATCTCTCTTTCTCTCTGTCAATCGCAAATTGGGCATATGGCCCTACAGAAATCAAGATTTTTGGAATCTTTCTCGCTTCATTCATCAGATGGATTACCTACCTCTGGCCACCGGAAAAAACTACGTACCAACTGCCATGAGAGAGTACCTACCGGTCTGAGCGATCTCACCTGCAGCTACCATGCTCTTGTTTAATTGCAGCATCATGGACGCATTGATGGCCGGTACAATCATTACCGAAACTGTTGTCTCTCATGCTTACATCTGAGATCGATCGATCAATCAATCATGAGAAGCCTTCAAGACAATTATTCGTCAGAAAGATCGATCAGGACTAGCGGATTGGATAGAAATTATGTTTTGGATACACAATTAATATATACATATAATTTACCTATATATATATATATTGCTGTCATTTTTCAAATACTCAGTAGTGTATACATTACTCTGTAGATTAACAGATGCTAGAGTGTACACACATGAAAATCTCATCATTAATTAGCTCATCACCACCGATTGAAGAAGACAGGACAAGGACAAGAACATGCACACCCAGCATCTCTGTGGAGGGAACGTCCTAGATAAACCTCACAACTTGCAAGAATCCAATAGAGCCATGGAGGCCAACATGCATTTTAAAAAACTTGCAAGTGGTAAAAGATTTATTTTCTAATGCCCTCAGCCTCAGGTGAGTCAAAATTCGACATAATTAAGAGACATATATTTCATACAGATCCTTTTCTCACCCTTGCATAAGCCTATACATTTTCTAGAAGAACCCGACCAAAAAAAGAAATTAATAGGCCTGGTGGGAGAGATGCCCCGAGCATTTTCATTAAGAGATTGATGCCTACAACACCAAGTTGCTAGCAGGGAGACGGGGAGACCCCCGGACGGGTTGGGATGCATCAACCCATCCACCAGGCTAAGCCTGGGTCTACACCAAAATTAGATTTTCATTAAGAGGATATATAGTTTTTAAATGTTTATAGCACTTTTCTCCATTTTATTAAAGATGTATTAACTTCATCTAAATTCGGATGTATATTAAGTACACCTTCTATCCCATGGAAGTTGTTTTAGATTTACCAAAATTTAAATGTATCTACACACTATCTAGTGTGTGGATACATCTAAATTTAGATAAATCTGTGATAACTATCATAAGAGAGAGGGAGAAATATACATGTTAGTATGATGGATACATGATCATGCATTCATGCATGCAAGCTGGTGATCAAGACTTTGTGCACACTATCTAGCTTGAGTCAAACACCTAGGTCGACCGAGGCTGCTACATAGTGGAGTTTTGCAGTTTATCCATATTCATAATACCAAATACATATAGTATGAACTATGAAAGTATGGTTTATAAGGATTGAAGCGCAATAGAGCTTATATTGTGAATGTTCACATCTTTCGTAAAATATTTAAACAAAGGTTGCAAAGATTGACTTTGACTAAATTCAGAACCCAAGTATTTGTGAAAGGAGGGAGTAACGTGATCTTCTTTAATTTCAGTATCATCCACGCACTGACCGATGACTAGTACAATCATTGTGGAAACTGTTGCCTCTCATGCTTTACATCTGAGATCGTTTGATCGATCAATCATGAGAAGCCTGCCAGGCGACTACTCATCAAAAGATCGATCAGGACTATCTGATTGGATATAAATTATGTTTTGGATACACAATTAACAAGCAATATATATATATTGCTGCTGTCATTTTTCAAATACCACTAGAGTGTACACACATAAAAAAAAACTCATCATTAGCTGATCACCACCTACTGAAGAAGACAGGACAGGGACAAGGACAGGAACACACACACACACGCACACGCACACGCACACGCACACGAACACGCACGCACGCATATAGATCTTTTCACCCTTGCATAAGCTTATACATTTTCCCTAAGAGTCCGTCCAAAAAAAACTAGGCTGGAGGGGGGAGAGCCCCTGGGTATTTTCATGAAGAGATAAATGGCTACAATAAGAAGTTGCTAGCGCGGAGACTTGAACCCTAGCAAGCTAAGACACGTCAGCCGAAAATTCAAGCCTATATATATGTGGGCATCCCGGGCTTATCCTGGACGTTTCAATATACATTTAGATTAATTCATGCAAGAAGTTCTACAAATTGCAGAAAGCACCCTACTTTACATCTATTTTTTTATTTATTAGTCATGCATTTGTTTTACGGACCACATCTACAGATAAACTAGGACATAAATCAATGGATTTATGTTTAGAAATTAAGGATAAATCAATATTTTGTTTGAAGCATGGAGAAGAAACTGCTCGGCGAAACAATCATATTAAGAAGAAATAAAAATATCATGGAGAAAACCACTAGTTTCCACCGCCTCCTTTCCAGAAATATGCAGACATATGGAACCAAATGTTATGGATTTGAACCATGAAACATCAAAACAATTTCCATGTCTTCCATGCAATCTCCATGGAGTGGGCATAGCCCAGTGGTTGGGGTCGCAGTGGCGCACCCCAATGACCAGAGTTCGAATCATGTCAAGAACGAATTTCTGGAATTCTCACGCCGAGGTCCCGCTTCTACTATATCGTTTAGTGTCTAGTTCCTCCTAGCACTAATTCATTTTTTTTTCTCCATGGAGTGGATTGGGCACTCCTCCACCATGGAGGGGCTCGACATGGAACAGGTTATTTGTGCAAATATCCTTGCACTCATCTTGGCATTGCTCCTAGCCATCGGAAAAGACCGAGACGGCCACACCGTTGTAGATTCTCCACCAGGCTAATCCTAGGTCAACACCAAAAACAGAGTCACCGCCAGGACACTGGATACATAGTATTCCCTATATTCAATTAGAGCAATTCCGATAGTATAGCCAACTGTTGGCTATAACAAGATGCCATATTATTTGTAGTCATCATATAGCTAACATGTATAATAGTTGGCTATAAGAATGTAGTACTTTACTAATATATGGCCCATTTTGCACTCTCACAAAGTGCCTAGGAGCACGTGCAAGAGCTGGCTATTGCATAGTTGCCCACCTCCCTTCTCTCTCCTCTTCTCTCTCCTCCAACTCATCTCAAATATATTATTTAATGTCTTATAGTCAGCTGACTGGACTCTATTGTACTTGCTCTTAAACATGTTTTAGCTTTGTCTGATGGATACACGATGATGCATTGATGATGCATGCAAGCAGGTGACGAAGACTTTGTGCACACTAGCTCGAGTCAAACACCTGTTGAGGTTGATAGGTCGAGGCTGTTAGCTACTCCTGAGTCCTGAATTGGAGTTTTATACTTTTGACCGGCTGCCCGGCTAGCTAAAAGGGGTCAGCGAGAGAGAGGGAGCTGAGATGTTGCCGGGCGTAAGTGAGTTTCTTTTGGTTGAAAAGTTGGTTTGCTAGCCATGCATTATTCGTACGTGCTTTCGCTCGTAAGCGTTTACGTCACAGACGTACAGGGCATATCTTTAGCTAGGTTTCATCTCTCGGAAAACAAAAAGTTTTGGTCTATTTATTTGCCGGTCAATTTGCATGTGTTTGCCGCATTCTGGTGGGACCACGTCGGCCGGATGCATGCGCATGGCTCGGTAAGCGTCGGCGCACGCCGGTCGGTCGCTGAGCTCTCGGGCTGGCCGGCCGGCCGCCGAAAGTAGCGGCGACGTACGAACAGTATGTGCGTGCGTACGACAGCCCTAGAAATCCACCGGGCCGGGGGCACCGAGGATTCATCTAGAAATAGTAAAAGGAAAGACCGTCGGTCGGTCGCTGAGTTCTCCGGCTGGTCCGCCGGCCGCCACAGAAAGTACGTAACGGCGACGGACGTACGTACAGTATGTGCGTGTGCCTACGAATGTACGACCGTGCATCCCCCACGTACGTCTTCGTCGTTGTCGCATGCATGTTGCCCAGCCATTTTCGCCAAGTATTCCACGGACAGATCGAGCTTGCGCGTTCTGTGCATGCACGCATGAGAGAACCTGCCCTTTACTTGGACAACCAAGCCAAGTGGCATTCGACCACCACTACAACTACTAGGCAAGTTCAGCTGGTCGTGCTCTTGCACACGGTTGCAAACAATAAGGTTGACAGGCTGCATATTCGGTATATATGGCCAAAGTGCATAGCGTTGGTATAATACATTCTACAATACAAGTCTGACCCAGCTCGTACCTGAGAAAAGACTACGCATGTGCATCCAATCCCTGTTTTTCAGCTAAATAATTATAGTATACTCCCATGAGAACAAATTAATACATTTTCTTTCTAGATATACCTAAATTTAGACAAAATTACGACATGTTCCATTGGAGCGGAGTGACTAGTATACTCATGTAATATTGCATCTGCACTTCTTCAGGGGACAGAGAGAGTAGTATACTTCTACAATATTAAATCTACTCTTGTTCATGGGACGGAGGGAGTAGTAAGCGGTATGCCGTGATCAGTAAGTGTCGGTGCATCATGCTATGGGCATCTCCAACGGTCCGACGTAAACAAACGTGGAGCGATCATTTGCGACCGCGTGATCAAAAAATACGTTTGCACCCAGGCTCAATGGCCCACGCATAGTGACAGGACTGTCTACGGAGACGTAAACGTGTCCCTAGATATGCGCCTCGGACACGTCTCGGGAGATGCTGCGTGGTCGCGCCGCGTGACCGCTCGCTTCTCCCACAGGCCTGCCTAGCAGCGACCTAGGTTGATGCATCTTCTCAAGCGCTCCAGTACTGGCGACGAGGCATCGTTTCGGCAATCCGCGCCACGTTCATAGCGATGCCTCACCTACCGAGAGGCCGCCACCCACCTCTGCCAATAAATTAATTTCGTTGCCAAGCGTGCCGCACCCCTCGCCTTCCTCCGGCGTATATAAAGAGGGGCGCACGCTCGGCTGCCTCATCATCGCCTCCACAAAAATCCAAGCCGCCGCACAACCTCCACCGGAGCGTCCCCCTCCCCTCCCAAAAAAACTCGTGAGGGAATCCATGGCCAGTCCAGCTAGCCGGCGAGGTGGTCGAGGCCGTGGGCACGACCACCGCGGCAGGGGCCGCCGTGCTGCAGCAGCATCACCCCACCACTCGCTGTCGCATGCGCCATCGTCGTCTTCGCAGGAGGCGAGATCCTTCGAGTCCATCCTCCGCATCAACGAGGACCCCCTCGCCATCAAGCGGCTACCGGACAAGTCCACCAAGTTCATCGACGGCGCCGAGTCGGCCGACTTGCAGCTGCGGGAGGCCAGATGCGGCTTTTGCCGGTGGCCTGTCGAGGTATTGTTTGACGTGCAGGAAAAGATGTACCTGCACACCGGGTGGGACAAGTTCGCCCACGCGCTCAACCTTGAGGCCGGTTGCCTGCTCACCTTCCTCTACGAAGGCAACAGCGAGATGATCGTCAAGGTGTTCGACAAGACATCCTGGCATAGGCACTACCACACGGACGAGTCTGACGAGGACACCAACAGCTAGTACCGTTAGAGTGTTCTTTCTTTGCAGCGAAAATAGATACCGGCAAATTGAAGCCACTAGTGTAGGTTTATGTATGTTCTCTGTACGCATATATGAACATAAGGCAGACATAACCCATCTGGATTTTCTAGTTTGGACGACTTGGTGTCTAAGAGTGTTCTTTCTTGGCAGCGAAAGCACGAAACCCACGAAGCCAACACTAGTTATGTTTTCTTATTTTGCAATTTTTTAACCATGTTTCAAACTATGTAATAGTTTGTGTAATATTTCTATCTATGGTTAAATGAGAAAAGGAAAAAAAATAGGTAAAAATATTATGCGTCAGGCCGCTGGGATACCCAAAACGCAAACAGACACGTGATCGATCTTGATTTAGATCTCCCCGTTAGAGATAGCTGACTTCTCTGGCCGGCCGGCCGCCGCAAAGCAGCAGCGCACCAGCCCACGCACCACGTCGACGTATGGGCGTGCCTACGATCTATATATCGACACACATGCATGCGTGCATGTCCATGTTATTGTCGTCGCATGTTGGACAAGTCGAGCTTGCGTGTTTTGTGCATGCACGAAATGCATGAGCACCTGCCCTTTACAACGAAGCCAAGTAGTACGAGTAGCAATGAACCACCACTGCAACTACGTACTAGGCAAGTTCAGCTAGGCTGCTTGCTTGCATGCGAATCTATCCTAGTCCTGCTCTTGCACACGGCTGCAAACAAACAGGTCAATTTTGACTTAAACGAGGTGGTACTAATGCTTGGACACCAAGTCACTGGCTACTTGTGCACTCTGACTAGGCCTTTGACATGCATCTGCTTGCTGGTCGCTCGGTATGGCCAAAGTGCGACAATAACGTTGTTATACATATTCGAGCGTAAAAGTCTGACCCTCCTAGTACTTGTGCGAAGACTCTTGCATGTGCATCCAACCTGTGTTTTTCAACACAATAACTATAGTAGTATACCTTAATTAATTTGGTTTGACTAACTAACTAAATTAGTTCTCAACGACACCATCAAGTCTTAGTAGCAACCCATGTTGTAACTGACCTTTAACATTAGTCATGAAGAGAATCTAACGGATTGGAGATATTTTTTCTAGTTGCAAGCTAACTTGCAACTTAAGTGCATAAATCACAATGTAAATCTGATGGTGTAGGACTCAACTGAGAACCTAACTAGTTAGTTCCCAACTAGCCAAGAACAAGAAAAAACCATTATTAATTTGATCAAGACTCCTCGTTCCACGCTCCTGAGCCATAATCACCGAGGTAGCTGACCTAAGGTATGTCGACCCAAAGACCAGTCTCTTTTTGCGCTCATGACTAAGTGAATTTTGCGCCTATTTTCAGAGGAGAATAACCAGTCTCTTTGGGTCACTTAGGGTGTGTTTGGTAGGTCGACTCACCTCAGATATTCCCACCTCATCCCACTATTTGTTGTTTGTTAGGTTGAGTCGGCTCACCTCAGCTATGCCCACCTCATACTAAAACAGGCTCTCAGCCATGCCCACTTGAGAAGCTCATATCGGGCTTCGCAACTCAGCCAAGCTGAGTCCATACGGAAAATGTTCCGCGCGACCGCGCGCATGCTCTTTCGCCCGCTAGGGGTCACCGGCCAACCCTCCTCCATCTCTCCCATTTCCCCCAGCCCACATCCCTTTGTCTCTCTCTCCCCGTCAACTGGACAACAAGCACACCATCTGACCCACTCCCGAGCTCTACATCGGCGACCGAGCAGCCTGGCCGCAGCACCTCTCCTGGCCTCGCCCGACAACCGCGCGACGGGAGGAGCTCGGCCTCACCGGCAAAACGAGCGGGACGCGGAGACCTCGACCGGCCTCTCCGCTCCTCACTGCACATCACCATGAGGAGGAGCTCGGCCTGCGCGCGGAGCAGGAGGGGCTCGGCCAGTCGGCTGCTCGGCGGCGGCTCCTCTCGCCGGCAGCGGCGGCGAAGCCCGAGCCCAACGCTCCTAAGGACCCGATTGCTTTTCAGTTTTCAGTTTAGGGACCCGATTGCTTTTCTATTTTGTACTCAGGGACCTGATGGCGTTTTATTTTTTGTGGCATGGCTCAAGTCATACATGAAAACCAAACACGATCTCAACTCGGCTCGGCTGAACTCATACAACCTACCAAACATAACACAATAATGCATACTTGTATGTAGTGGACATAGCTGAACTCAACTTGTATGAGGTCAGATAGCTCACCCAGGCTACCAAACACACCCTTAATTCATGCAAAAGATTTCTAAGTTGCGAACAATTTTTTTTAGGGAAGAGTTGCGAACAAATTTGCCTCTTAACCGGTGACAGGCTCTGAATTCTAGCGTACCACCCATATAAGATAAAGCACGTTTTCAAACTAGGAGCCAAATATTAGCTTCGTGAAGGTAATAAGATCTTTGTGTGGTTAAACTGGTGGACTAAATATGTACAAAAGCTAAATATTATCCAAACCACCCAAAAAAAAAATTATCCAAACCAAAGGCTTGAGGATACAGTGTTCTCTGGTAATCCCTCATCAACATGGCAAGCAATTTCGCATGGGTTGGACCAACTAAAAAAAGGTCTTATATGGCGGGTTGGTAATGGACAGAGTATAAGAATATGGAGAGATTCATGGATTCCGAAACCTAATAGATATTAGCCAATATCTCGGAAAAGGAGATGCGGACTCCGTTTTGTTTCTGCCAGCGGATGTTACTGAAATATTGAAGATCAAACCTTCCTCACGTTTACTGACAGACCATCTTGCTTGGGCGCCAGAAAATCATGGTTTATTTACTGTGAAGAGTGCATGTAGGTTTGCAATGAATGAGAAATGGCGGACTACGACTGAGTC
This sequence comes from Lolium rigidum, assembly GCF_022539505.1. Taxonomy (NCBI): domain Eukaryota; kingdom Viridiplantae; phylum Streptophyta; class Magnoliopsida; order Poales; family Poaceae; genus Lolium; species Lolium rigidum. The sequence continues at coordinate 44,104,262 of NC_061512.1, forward strand.
AACAAGTTCAGCTCCTGATGGGAAAAGGCATGTTTGGGATTTGATATGGAAGTCCGATGTACCTCCGAAAGTTCAACACTCTGCTTGGGGCCTCGCTACTGATTCTCTTCCAAGCTGGTTGAACAAACACAAGCGCACGCTTGAAACTTCTGGTCAGTGCCATGTGTGTGCAATGGAAACTGAAGATAATTTCCATCCGTTTATTCGGTGTCCATTAGCAAACCAATTTTGGAACTTCATGGCTGAGAAGTGGCCGCTGCCAGAAATAAAATTGATACATAACACCGGGAAGGATAGGTTACTTACTTTGCTCGGAAATCTTCCCAAGGAAAGCATCTGCAAAACTCTGATGACATTATGGCGTATTTGGCATATCCGTAATGAAATAGTGCATGACAAACGGCCTCCTCCGATAGAAGCATCCCGACAATTCTTGATGTGCTACATGGACTCGTTTTTGCAGATTAAATACCACTCCAGTGAGGATATCATAAAAGGGGAAATTCTTCATGAACACTGAAGTGGTAAATCTACATAGACATGATGAACATGTTATGCCGACCCTGCATTGGACCGCACCTCCACCTGGATGGTTCAAGCTTAAAACCGATGGTTCCCTTGGAGCTGATGAGAATGCAAATGCAGGTATGCTCGTTCGTGATTATAAGGGAGATATTATTGCTTCAGCTTGCCATCAATTGTACAATTGCAGAGATGTCCTTGAATCTGAATTATGTGCGGCAAAGGAAGGACTAGCGCCGGCACTGAATTGTTGTACTCAACCATTATCATTGAGACTGATTGTTTGGATATAGTTAAGTTGCTCCAAAATAAGCACATGGATCGTTCAGTTAATGCGACCATAGTTGAAGATGTGAAGACCTTGTTGAAGGACCGTCATACCTGCATTACCCATGTAAAGAGAGCTCAGAACATTGGTAGCCATTTTTTTGGCAAATTTTACTAGGATCAATGGCCGAACGGAAGGGTGGTTAGCCTCTGGCCTAGAGGGTTTAGCTGACACTTGCAAATATATTGTAATACTTGTTCTTTTCTGAGTAATGCAGTTTGTTCAAAAAAAAAAACTGGTGGACTAGGCTGGTCTGGTTATCCTTTGTAAACTGCAACCATTCTTATGGCTTTCTCTTTTTCTATCAATATAATTGTCAACACCCGGCTTTTTAAGTCCAGATGCCTATTATGCCATACATCGCAATCCCAGGAATATTGTTTTTGCGAGACATAGTAGATTGATATCACAAAACATCATTCATTACAACTCATAATTGTCTTACATCAAAGGATCACATGATCCAGTCTTAAATCTTAATACAACATAGTGGATCTAAGGATCCAATACAAAACACACAGCGGAAGTTGCCTGTGGAGCAGATAGGCCGCTACTACGCTACTTCCGCTGTGTGTTTTGTATTGGATCCTTAGATCCACTATGTTGTATTAAGACTGGATCATGTGATCCTTTGATGTAAGACAATTATGAGTTGTAATGAATGATGTTCTGTGATATCAATCTATTATGTCTCGCAAAAACAATATTCCCGGGATTGCGATGTATGGCATAATAGGCATCTGGACTTAAAAAGGCGGGTGTTGACAATAATACATGCAGTTCTCCTGCATGGTTCGAAACGAAAACTGTTGGGCTAAGGATGAGGCCATCATGGAGAGATATCCTCGGACTTTTTAGATTTTCTAAACTGTCCGATCTTGGTAGCATAGGCACATCCCGGTGATGGTAGGGTGTTAATATTCCGTACATCTTTTGTTGAAAATAATGGGCCCAATGTGACTATTTCTGGAATGAATAAAAGAGCAACAATGCTATACTTACGGACGTGTTGGGCTTACAAAGAAACTACGAACTGACGTGTAGGTATTCTGTTGGTTCAGTTTGGAATTCAATCCTAGAAAGGCGTGCCACGTTCTGATGTTTTACCTGTGTGGCGTGAGTCCGTAGGGTGATTCCGTAGAAGGTGTCCGTAGGTGTAGCATTGTTGATAAAAGAGATCAGCCAAGTGAGAATGTTGATCAGGTTATGTGGGCCCTTGATCCTTCATAGTAAAATCAACAACATCTATGTATAGAAATTGTGTCAAGGCGACGTGTACATCGCCGCCAAAGATATTTGGAAAGAAAAAATCCATTGAAGATATAAATCCTTACCTGGCAACTTACGTGCAGCCGTACATCTTCTAGAGATTAGATCCTTAAGTGTATGGCATATGGGCGCTTTGCGGCCACACCGAAGATACAAAACACATATTTTTCTGGCGTACCTTTGCTAATTTTTTCTGCAGCGGTGTGAGTGAGATGCTTATTGTTCAGTGTAACCCAACATCGTTTCCCATTTCTTTGCCATTCTTCAAAAAAAATCAGAAAACATGTACTAGCCTACTAGGCACGGCATTTTACTTGGATTTTATTTGCGTCCGAGAATTTAATGCTCTGGAATATTCGTAAGAACTTCACACTTGCAGAGAATTTAGAGGATGATCGTTTTGTTTGAAAGTTGACATTTATGGTTTGTTTACAGTGAAGTCAATGTACGTATGAAGATCTTAGGTGTGACCATATCCCTTTTCTGAGAAAGTATCTCTGGAAGGTTAAAATTCCGCTTAAGATTAAGATTTTCATGTGGTTTTTGAGTAATAAGGTTCTGTTAACTAAGGAAAATCTAGCCAAATGTCATTGGAATGGGTGTACAAAATGTGTTTTCTATGGGGAACATGAGACCATTCAGCACCTTTTTATTGAATGCCCTTTAGCTAAGCTCTTACGGCGTACGGTTAATTTCACTTATGATCTTCCACTTCCGACCAATATTACTAATATGTTTGGTTATTGGTTAAATAGAGTAGATAGACAATCTAACGCTTTTATCTGGATTGGGGTTTCTGCTTTATGTTGGTCTATTTGGAGGGTCAGAAATGATATAATTTTTAATAAAAAAGTTTCTTTTCATTTCTTGCAGATTATCCATATGGTCTCCCATTGGGTTCAGCTTTGGACCCTACTCTCTCCGGAGGGGCAGCAGGATGCCATGGTTTCTGGATGCACACGGCTTCTGATGGTCGCTCAGGATATCTTGTGCCAGACTGGTTGGCGACATACTAGAAGGCTATGTTGATGTGTAGTCATAGTATGTATTGTTTTCGATGGTTGATTTTTGTATCAATCATCGGTGATGCGTGAGTTGTAAACGATACTATTTTGAACATTTTTCTAATAACTGGCCGTATGCATCGTCATGATGCAGAAGCCAGGGTATACCCCTATTTCGAAAAAAAACTAAATTCCCAATATAACCTGCTAATTGTACTTTCAGAACTCATTTTGTTGCAGAAGTGGCGATCTCTCGTGAGAAGTAAAGATCTTCCCTTGCTGGAGGTGGTGCTAGCAATGCTCAAAAGGCTGTTTAGTTCTGCCTACAACCCCTACCAGGCGGCGCACCCTTAGCATATTTTTTGTTATCTGATGTACTCCCTCCGTCCGTAAAATAATATTTCAGATTTCTCTAAAGTTGCATGTACCTATAGTGTCTGCATAATTCTAATTTTAGACAAATATAAAGTATTTTTTTATGGATGGAGGAGTACTTGTTGTTAGCCGTTTGTAGCTACAAAAACTTGTGGTCGTAACTGTAACTTGATCTCCCCAGCACAATCTTCCTGTGTTCCCTGCGAGCTTATCATGTTTTTTACTAATTTAAAGCCAGGAAGTAGATATCTTATATTCTTTTCAAAGAAAACTATATGGCTTATATCTAAAAGCGGAGGGAGTAAAAAAAAATGACGATAAGAGACCGGGCGATCTGGTCACTCATTTGAAGCGAGAATCGAGGCCTACTAAGCAACCAGCCTGCTACGGAGAGAACGGGACATAAAGATAACACCATTCTAGAGCAGCAAAACGTGCACATGCAATGGCCTATGGGTCAGGGTTAGTGGGCCAAACTTAACCATCAATTATCCATCACCATGTACGTACACTACCGATCAACATACTAGGAATAGATCGAGGAGCTGCACATTTTTTTGCGAGCTGCACATGGATTGTGCCTCACAAGTCTCCTGCACACATCATGGGCATTGCCTCTGACCCTGGACTGGACTGCATTGTATCGTATCTGTACGTGCCTCACAATCCAAGTCTCTAGAACATGCATTCAGGTAGCTAGTGCTCCAAATAATTGCCAGGGCTAGACAAGAACAAGATACTAGGTAGCTAGCTAGAGGCGCCGAGCCCCTGCAGTTAAAGCAATGCCGGCCCGCCGCCAAATATTAACTTGCATTTCGTCTCGACCTGCACACATTATTGGAAATCTGTATACATAATAGGTGCACACTGCTGATATGGCCCCGTGCTCATGTGACACTGGTCCTGCGTGCCAAGCATGCACGCCGATGCAGTCATGCATATGCAGATAGCACCTTCAGCTGATTGGATGTTAGATGGATCAAATGATCAACGGTAGGGGGGCCTGACCCCTGTATTTCTAAAAAAAATAAAAATTGATCAACGGTCCATGCATGCGCCTACGTTTCAATCTTCATGCTTACGTGGATGGCGATCAACGATCCATCAGATCAGATCAAGTGATCAGACAGTCCATTTTCAGAAATCCTTATCCAAAACCCCTCCTCCTCCTAGAAGGTGCCTTGAATTTGAAGGCTAGCTTGCAGGCTGATCAATGGATTCGGCATTCCACAGCTTTGCGTTGGGCGAAGCCAGGATTGGGACATGAGAAACATTGAATATGAACAAAAAAGTTACACAATAGCATAAATATGTATTGGATCTTGTAGATGGCATCGACACTAACAAATATATGTTTTACAGTACATGCAAAAGAAAGCTACAATTATATCATTGTAGTTTTATGACTACAAAGAACATAGGTAGGTCGGTAGTCTCATCAGATGTGACCTTTGCAGCTATTTTCATCCCACAAAGATGATTGATACCTTCGATCCAGAATACCGACGTAGTATAGTTGTTTTTTTCCTAGAAGATCAAGGTTTATATCAATCCTTGGAAAACAATTATTGTGGTGATTTACTCAAAGTAAGACTTTGTTAACTTGTAGAATCTTCGTCTCATCGGACCTAAAGTTACTTTGTGTTTGTGAATCAATGGATGGAGATAGGCCATGGCTAAGGTTTCACCTGCAGTTGTGCATACATGAATAGAATAAAAGATAATAATAAGCATAGTTCTGCATAATCAATTTAGGTTAAATTATTGTGGGCGATGCATCCTTATATTTTTTAAATAGGCTCACCCAACCATGTCAACTACAGACTGTTGTTCAACCCTGTAACTCTAGTCGAGTTGTTTATGTAGGATTATTAAGTGCTAAGCACAGAACAAAGCATTCGTATCAGTGACATCATCGTTATTCCCTAATGGATCTCAAATTACTATCGTACTCCTCCTACTATCACTGGTTTCACGTGAAGCAGCACATCGCCACTAATTTCATGTCATTACCTTTATCAATCATCGGGGTCTTGGGTACCTGACAAGTCCTAGATTGAGGTAGGAGATGAAGATACAATCATAGAAATCTTATATGTAATTAAAGCACAACACACATGTCAAGTTAGATGTACATATTGTTGCGACGCTGGGCCTTAGCCTTCAACCGGTGAGGACTACTCGGACATGATAAGATCAACAATCATAAACATTGTATAGAAAATCTTGACCAAATAGTTATACAATGCCACCAATTGTGATGAGATTAAGAATACTAGTAGAATCTATGCACATGGAGAGGGGAAAGGATGGAGATGGTAATGGAGATGGCGGTGGAGTAGTGGTTCCCCTCTCCTCATATGTGATTTGGTGAAATGGATCTCAGGTTGCTTCTTTCTCCCGTCTCTCTCTTTTTTGCGGCGGATGTGTTTTCAATTATATAGGCCCCTTCAAGAAAGTTGTTCCGTTTGACGAGGTGAAGGCGGTGTCACATGGTACGGTCGCGCCGTACGGGCGGACTGCCGTCGTATTTTTGCTCGCCGATGCTCAGATGCATCTCTTCGTGGCCTCTTTGACTTTGAAAAATAGGCAACTTGCAAATCTTCATTAAGTTCCCTTGATTCTATCCAGAAAATGTTTATATCTACACATAGAGAAATAAAAGAAAGGATTTGCATATCTTTCCAGTAATTAGTCATTAGTGGTAAGGTGAGAGAGATATTTCTTCAATTACTTGATTTAAACATGGATAAAGATGGTTGTTTTTCAAGCTATCAACATCCACAAGCTTAAAATTTGATCGTCCTCGAGTAAGAAACCAAAAATCATAAGGAATCCACTGTTTAAACTGAAACAACGAGAACGCAAATTCACTTACAATTAATAGTCTCAAGCAACCGCCACTTGTTCTTTCTGAAAGCTTAGGCATAGATAGAGTAATCGCAAGATATTACACATGCTTTGTTAAGCCAAGACAATTGTAATGAAGATTTTATAAGTAAGGATAACTAGTCAAGCAAGATTCATTCTAATTCATCTACGTACTTAACTCTCGGCTTCCCAAGAAACACAATGAGGATATCATTATTAACATATAAGAGTGAAAGATCATGTCAAAAGAAGCATAGCAATAGAATATTATTCGTTGTAACACCCACATCATTAAATCAAGACTTATCAAACAGTTATTTTATTCTTTGTCTTTCTAGAATTTCAGTTCTTTAGTAATGAGACAATACCAAAACTAAGTGATTTTAATCAGACTGTGCAGGCTAGGAAGGATACTCGTGGTCATTACCAAAGGTGTACCTTATGTGGTATATTGATCCCTCAAAGTAGCCAGCGGAGTATTTCAACTTTTGCTTATAACACATACCCATGAGAATGCCAAATCTTACCCATTATTGCGTTGTTGCTACATATGTTTAATCAACTTATAGCCAAAATCTAAGAGTTGCCTCCATGAAAGATCATTTGTAGGCTAGCGGAGTTGTTAGCATCCGATGGAGTGTGGAAGTGTTGTAGACATTAATCAACATGTCAAACTTTGGCATGCGTCTCAATTACCGCTAAGCATTCATTCTTTCAAACAAATCATCCAAAGAGTCTATTATTAAATCTACTGAGTTGATTGCTCTACGGCTAAACTATAAAGACAATTAAACATCGCCCCATCCTTTCATTTAGAGACTTTTTCTTGTTTTATTTATTTAGCAAAATTATTTCATTGGCAAGGCTCGGTTAACTATAAGAACTAGAGTAAAAGCTTACTTAATTAATTGCACAAGCATATAAAAGCTTTACTCGAACTATAAAGACTCCCACTAGTATAATAACTCAAAAATTACAACTAGCTAGCAAGGAATTTCAAATTTCAGAAGTGGGAGTTATAAGACATACCTTTCACTTGCACATTTGCATTCCTCTTCCATATAAAAGTGTTCCTTCAAAACTTAGATTAAACCACTCTCTTTGCAAATATTAAATCCTAAGAGGCAAATGGAACCACTTTGGGAAAAAGAATAAAAGGAAAAAACATGTGTTTGTTGTTTTTGAAGATTGGGATATAAAGAATAGAAAATTGGTGGCAAAGCGAGGGTATAAATGCTTCGTAAATTAAAAAGAAAATTATTGGCACTTGTACAACACGAGTTGCGTTGGTTGCTCGGGTCCACCTCCTACTTCTTCCACTTAATGATTGTCTTCTGGCTCTTTGTCATGGGGTTGGTCTTGTTCTACCGATTGTACCTTCGCTCCGGAATACTGGATGTAGTATAGTTGATTATTTCCTATAAGACCTAGGTTTATATCGGTCCTTGGGAAGCGGCAGGTGTGGTGATTTACTCAAGCAAGATCTTGTTAACTTATAGAATCTTCATCTCACTGGACCTTCGAGTTTACTTGGGGTTTGTGAATAAATTGATGGAGATAGACGAGGGCTAAGGTTTTACATGTAGTTGTGCATACATGAAATGGGATAAAATATAATAATAAGCGTAATTATGCATAATCAATACATATTAGATTCTTGTGAGAGATGCACCTTTATGTACTATAGATTCCAGTCGGGCTGATTGTCTACAGATTATTGTCCAACCGAACACTCGAGTCACACTGATTATGAAGGATTATTAAGTGTGTGTGCTAATTGAACGGAATCACATATGAGCCATTCCGTCAATGCTTAAAGGCCTTACATGGGCCAACATGTTCATGTAGCAGATCGTAAGTGGGCTAGCCCAGTAAATCATAGCAGGCTTCTTGTAGCCCGGACCGACAAGATTAACGGGCCGGCTCATAAACTTACCGGACCTGCTAATCAACCTAACTGGGTTGGCTCAAACCATCGGTTGACCCGTCAAACAAATTAAATTGTATTGGCCCATATACTAAATAGACCAGCCCACTCAACAGGTTGACCGGTCAACCGAGTAAGGTTGGCCGGCCTACTTATTAAGTTGGATTGGTCAGCTAGCTAATTGGGCTGACCCGTTTAGCAACTTGCACTATTAGGAAAATAGCTATAGGTGGAATGATTGTTTGTGGCGCACCAAATAATCATGCGCCACTAAAAAAAATTATGTGGCACACTGAGGCACATGCGCCGCTAAATAATGGCATTTATGTGGCGCACCAACTCTCCATGCGCCACAGAATTTGACAATTCTGTGGCGCACCAACTCTTCATGCGCCACAGAAATGTGGTGAGCCCCGCGGCTGGGTTGACCAATTCTGATTATTTCTATGGCGCATGGAGCTACCATGCGCCACAGAAGTTTTTCCAACCGTCCAAGCACAGCCCCCTCCCCCAGTGGATCGCCTTCTTAGTGTTCAAAAAATCACAGAAAATTATAAAAAATTTACAAAAATCCTTTTAACTGTACTCATATTAAGAGGTATACTTGTAGGAAAAATTGGAAAACTCGTGAATTTCGATGTATTTTGCAAAAAGAATCATAAAATCTTCAAATGGCTTTTCTGGTTGCATACGAAGTCAGAAAAGTACACATAATATGTCATAATTACTGGGAGAAAATTCTACACCCGAATTGCACGCCGAAGGCAGTTCTGAAATTTACAGAATTGGCATATTCGAAAATAGTAAAAAAAAATTACAGCAAAGTCAAGATTTTTTCCTCAAAAATAAAAAATTCGTAAAATAATTCCGTGGCACACGAAATGCACATGCGTCACAGAATTTTTTTCGAATTTAAAATCCAAGAGTGCCCTTCTCCCTCTCTCTTTTCTCCTCCTCCTCCACTTCTCTTTCATTTCACCTTCTCCTCCGCTTACAGTTCCCCTTCTCCTCCACTTTCCCTACTCTCCTTCTCCTTCCTCCTCTCCTCCACCTCCAGCCTCCTCCACCACCTGTCGACCTCCTCCTCCACACTCGGCGATCTCCTCTTTCTCCTCCGGCGATCCCCTCCTCCCCCACCTCCGCGACCCCCTCCTCCCCTACCTTCGGCGACCCCCTTTGGCCAGCCTCCTCCTCCACCCACCCACCCACCCACCACTTACGGTCGACCTCCTCCTCCTCCTCCGCTCACCCCACCCACCTCCGGCGACCTCCGTCTAGTTTCAAAAAAAATCGGGCAAAATTCCAGCGGCCCCACATCTAGCTTCCATTTTTTAAAAAAAATCAAAAACAAATTATGTGGCGCACCACTGATGCGTGCGCCACAGAAAATTTTCTGTGGCGCAAGCCTGCCTGGTGCGCCACATATATGTCACTTTCTGTGGCGCATGGGTCCGTGCGCCAAAGAATTCACACTTTTATGGCGTGGATTTAGTGCGCACCCTCCGTGCGCCACGGAATTCCAAAATGGTGTGCCACTGTAACACCCCTCTTTTAGCTAAACCTAATTAGGGTTTGATTGTGCATCATTTCATGAGCATCATGATTTCTTAAGAAAAATGCATAATGGAAATGTTTTGAAAACCCTAAGTGTTGTTTGAATCTCCCTCTCTTTTCAAATGTTTCAATAATTCAAACAGTCCAAAGTGCAAAAGAGTTTGAAAACAAAAATGAAAACAGAATTTGAAAAAGAGAGAGAAGAGAAACCCTCTCTATTTGGGCAGCAGCCCAATTCCCTCTCTTCCCTGCTCTCCCTGCGCAGCCCAGCAAACATACCCACCACTAGCCCAACTTGGCCCAACTCCACCCCAGGGGGTTATTTGCAAACGTGTCAAAGTCATCCCCTACCTTCGTCCCTCGAAGCAGCTCGCTGTCGCGCGCGGACGCCGTCGCCGGCGTCAAGATTCGCGCCGCCGCCCGCCGACGCCTACAAGTACCCCTCCGGCCGCCGCAGATGAACCCTAGCCCGCCACTTCTTCTTCCCCCCCTTCGTTCTCCCTCACGCGCGAGCGGCCGAAGTCCGAGCTCGCAGATGCCGGCCACCCCCGCCGTTTCTCGCCTCCCCCTGCACCGGCGAGTAGCCCACGAGCTCCGCCTCGCCGCCACGACCCTCCTGGCCGAAGGAATCGTCCTGGGAAGCCCCCAGTCGGCCGCCCCAACTCCATCTTCCTCGTCACCGGCCGCCGGCAACCGGCCCGATGCCGGCGCTACAGGCCTCCTTCTCCCTCGCCGATGCCTCCATCCGCTCCACGGTGAGCCTACCGTCCTCCAGGACCTTTCGGTCGTCGCCCTCCCCCTCTGTAGCGTCGCCTCCATGTTTGCCCGTGTGCGCCGCCGCCAGTCGTCGTCGCCGGCCAAGCTCCGGCGGCCATAATAGGGCGGCGCCACCACGAGGCGGCTCAGCGCGGAGCCGCGCACCTAACGCGCCCCTCGGCGCCTCCAGGGGAGCCCCGTAGCTCCTCCTGGGCTTGCTCACCGGCGCTCCGGCCGCCGCGGTTGACCACGGTGGAGCCCGCCCCCTTTTATCTCTTTTTATTTTCCATTTTCTGTAATTTGATAAATCAATTATATGTGGGGCCCTCTGTCAGGAATTTAATCATTTCGAAAATAATTAGGAAAAGAATAAATCTATGACAGTGGGTCCAACCTGTCAGGCTTTTAATATTTTCCATAATTTCCCAAAAATGATTTAAAATGGTTAAAACTTGTAAAATTCATAACTAATTCATTTTAAATCATAAAAATATGTGTAATATATCAAAATTTTCAGAAAAATGAGATCTACATTTTGGGATCAGAATCATGCATTGTTAAACCACTTAGAACCCTAGTTGTTTTAGAAGAACTAATTGTACCCCTCTGAGGGCTCCGGAACTACTAACCCTAGTCCCGTGGAACCCCAGTTAATTTGATGATGTCTTAGGGTTATTTTAGTACCTAATTAACATGTCATATCATCATTCTTGTATGCGCATTGCATCGATGCCATGTGTTGATTGTTGTCCTACCTTTCCGGTGTTTGCTTCTTCGCAATCGATAGAGCAAGTGCCGAGACGATGAAGATCGACAACACCGAAGATCAATGTCTGTCCACCGACGAACAAGTCAAGCATGGGATCTCCGAAGATCCATATTGTTTTCTCAGGGACAAAGGCAAGCCCTAACCTGGTTCATATATGGTTTCGAAATGCTTTTACTTCTGGTTCCTACATATTGCATTCGATTCCAATATGCTTTATCGGTAGATATAGTTATCCTATGTGTGTTGCATTTACCATCCTTGTAGCCTAAATACTCTGATCCACTGCTCCCAGCAAGACTAGGTTTGAGCTCGTGTGCATCGCTAGAGCCGTTATATCGAATATGCTTAGCCATGCTTAGTTGACGAATTCTGATCCATCCGGTTGATGAATCAGAGCTGCGAATGAACCTAGTTTGACAGGATGACGTGGTAAGATCGGTGTTGATGTTAATAAACATGTTTAAAGACTTGGATGGGCCGCCACATGGGGATGTGGTGATTTGACTCGTTCTCGCCGATACTAGGACCTGAGGTTCTCGCCTTCGGAACCAAGACTGAGCGTATAGCCACACGGGGCCCATGGGAACCCCTTGGCCCGAACTTGCCTAGCTTACCCATGAGTCAATTAGTTTGCGAGTTCCATTTGGCATTCTGCATGGCGAAGGCGTGGAAAAGGTTTTCAAAGGTGCATCATACAGGGCGTGGCCGGGGTGAAGGATGCTGGAGGCATTGAACTGGATCCCCTGCGCACAATGACCGGGACCGCCTCGGAGAATGGCTACCTACGATGATGGAGTTCCCCAGTTAGATTGACTCATGGAATAGGCGGAGTAAGGGAAAGGTTTTGGTCGACCACCCTCTGCCGGCACACCATGGAAGTGTGTAATGTACGGCGCTAAGAGTCGGTCGGCGCGTGTGGGTAAAGTTGTACACCCCTGCAGGTAAATCTTTTCGAAAAGCCGTGTCCACGGTTACGGACGACTTGGGGAAGGACGTGTTGATCATAGACAACTTGAACCTAATCGTAAAACTTGGAATCAATGTGTGATAAGGATCCCTCCTCAGGGTATCGAGGGGGTGCTCCTAGTTTATTGGTTCAGCTGATGATGAAGATTCGGTGGATTCAATATGATGATCAGTAGAGCTAAAGATATCGCTCTCTTATCCCCTTTTTAAAATGATCTGAATAGACGAGCTTCTGCTCCCTCTTGTTTTACAAAGGAAAACTGTCTTTCCGCAAAATAAGCTCCACATAAAGCCTCGCATACCAGCTTTGCTAAAAGGTTGTACTAAGTCTTGCTGAGTCCCTGTACTCAGCTTTGCATGCTTTGTTTCAGACGAAGTCGCTCCAACAAATGAAGGTTTCTAGGTCGACATCGACGAGTAGCTTGGGATTCCCGGGTGGCAGCCTGGAATCTATGGGCTGGGACGTCGCCGTTATGCTCCTGGCCTCTTAGCCCTTTTTCTATATTGCTATTTAGAATAGCATAACTTCGCTTCCGTTGATTGATGAAATGTCAGGTCAGTGACCTCTACTTGTAATACCTTAGTTTTTCGGGTTATGAGATTGTATTACTCTTTGAGTCGTAGAGTCACTGTTGTGTTACCGATTCTCACCCTGTAGGCCCTAGAGATCTAGATTAGGCTTATGCCAGATGGAGATCTGGGTTTGTCTAGCCTACGACCTCCCGGGGTCGCGACAGGTTTTGGTATCAGAGCAGGACTGCCTGTAGGAAACCATTTCTATTGGTCGATGTTGAGTCTAGTGTTTGTGAAAACTATTTGAAAGCTAAAAGTATTTGCGAAAAATCTGAATAGGCTTCTTTTTACTCCTTATCTGGTATCGCTCTAATTCAGAGTCACCTTACCTTGTGTTGATTTGAAAAGGTTTTACCATGTCTTCTGGTCTTTCAAATCTTAGGTGCCTCAAAAGCAGGTCGTTCCATAACCAATTGACTTAGGGTTGAGTTTTCTAGACTCGTGTGTTCCTTTGTTCTCTCTTTGTTGTGTTTCAATCGAGAGATTCCTTTCCATCATAATCTCTCTACTTTGTGGGTTCCACATTATTCTGTTCTAGGATTCAAGGTTTCCTTTCACCTTGGACGCCCCCTTTACTTTTTGCTTGGTTACTTACGAAGCTAGGCATGGCTTCTTGAAATTTACCTTGTGATTACTACCTCGTAGTGTCCTCTGCGTCACTTAGATGGTAGTTATTCGTTTCTCTGTGTTTTAACCCTTGGACTTGAACCGAAGGTCTCGGATTGTGTTGGGTTCTCTTAGTGTGAATCTCAGTACATGATGCTGACCTTTAACCCAAGATCCATTCCGTTGATCCCTGTTGTCCATGGTCAAACCATACATCAGGATGGCTAACTTCAAATTCACCTAGCCCTCAAGTCTTTGGTTGTAGTCGTGATTAAATTGCGGCAACAAAACATCTTTCCTACCATTAGCTATGGCAGAGGTTCTTTCATGGAACCAAATGGATCACGACAAGAGTGCTCTTTGTGAGTCTCACATCTATGTCCTGACTCTCCCACCTCCCTTTTCAGCATGAGTTTCACAATAGTGCTATCTTGTGCATCTACATCTCAGGATTTCTAAATCTGATGATGTTCCTCCTCCTAGTTCCTTTGTGACCTTTATCTGCTAGTTAGCAGCCAAGTTGTAATTGTGCATTAGAATCTTCTACTGCATGTTACCCTTGTGGTCTTTCAAGACATTTCACTTCAAGATGTCAGGAGAAACAAACTCCGGTACCTCGTCCATTTCTAAGACTTGGTCAAAGCGTTGTAATCCACAGATTAAAAGGCTTATGCAGCTTCTAGTATGTTCTACCTTGGAGTATCACCCTCTTCTATATCTATAGATCGTGCTAATTCTCATGGCCTTATCGATGAAGTGAGGCTCTTACATATCTTTACTCGCCCTTCCTCCGAGCTATCCGTGCTTGGGAATGTTGGGTGTTTGTATTGATGTGGCCATCTGAGGTTCTTAGTAATTGTCATTGCTTTGAAATCCAAAGACATTTCTCTCATTCTTAGCATGATTGGTTAACCAATCACCAAACAAAGTTTGACGGTGTTCCCTAGTCTGTTATCTAGCTAGGCACACCTTCTTCGGTCAAAGATTTAGGTTCATGCCGTAGCTCTCAAGACCACATCGTTTTCCTTATAAAGCAAGTCCCCTCTCGAACTCATTGATATATCGGTGGTTCGTGATATTCTAGATGTCTTCTAGAAGTATTGCCATGTTGTCACATGACCGTGTTGTCAGGTTCGTGAGTAAGTTGGTTCTCTGAATCGCTTCTTCTCCAAGAAACCATACTGGATATCCTGGACTAGTTGATTGAGCTTAAACAATAACTTGGAGAGTTAAAAGACAAAAGCTCTATCCGACTTGATCCTTGTTGAAGCGATGTCTAGTTTTGATCGTGTTAAAGGAGGAAGTATCTCCTTTATGGGTATGCTATCCTCCCCATATTTGATTTGAGTCCGGGCTATCATCAAATCAAACTCAGCCCTAAGGACTATCTTGATGATGTTTTTACTAATGGTGTTTCGCCTGAGTACATCTTCATGCCCTTCTGGTCTGACCAATACTTTTGCCTCGTTCATGCGATATATGAGTCTCTCATTGGAGTGTTTTGATAAGTTTGTTGTTGAGTCCATCGATGACATTCTTATTTCCTCCATGTCTAAAGAGGTTCATACTGAATAGTTGGCACTGATGTTGGAAACTTTTAAGAACTATCTTTGTGTTATCACGAAGTATGTGTTCTGGATGCTGGAAGTGACCTTCTTTGGTTCACGTGCATTTGCTGAAAGATGTCGCCGTGGATCCGAGTAGAGTTCCCTTTCCTTTCCTTGGGAATCATCGCAAGTTGGTCATGCATGTGCGGAATATTCTTGAGATGGAAGGTTGTTACCTCCATTTCTTGAAAAGTTCCTCTGTGCACACTAAGCCACTGGCTGGTTTGTTCAAGAAAGAGAAGAAGTTTGATAGCTTTGATATTTTTCTTTGATGTCCCCACAAGGACTCAATTGTGTTTCATTGCAAGTAGTTCATATGAGCGCAATTGCCTTTTGGCAGTCGCCACCACATGGTTTTACGCAATCTAGCTCAATCTTTTGGAGCTTGACATTGTAGTCTATATCTTGAGAATCTAGCAGCTTTACCTTGGTGGTAATAGTTGCAAAAGTTTCTATTTGTACCTTCTAAGTCTGAAATATCTTTACACCTAACCTAAGCTAAATCTCAAGCAGCAACGATGGTTAGTGCTTCTCAAGAATTTTTGACATAGGTCTCTTTATACATCCGGCAGGATTGATGTAGTGGTTAACACAATTAGTCGGAAGGTCTAATGCCATAATCTCTTGAAACAATAAAGAATAATTGTTCTCCATAAGGATCTTGTGCGACTTATTCTAGGAGTTGCCCTTATGATGTCTTTTCAATCCCGAAGTCTGACCTTCACTTGATGACCTATTGAAGGCTATTCGGAAGCTTGATATTGGTGTCTAGAACATCAAGGAGAACATTAGAAGCATAGTTTCTAAGTGTCTCTCGGTCAATCCCTCGAAACCATTTCTCCGGTGATAATAACTCCGTTAGGAGAAATTTCACTCCCCGGTGATTCTTACTACGTCGTTCGACAATGTTTTTTCCCCTTACATTGGATTTTACTTAAAGCTCTCTTAAATTCACACGTTGTGTGAATTCGTCAGTCATATGTGACCCCAGTACTTTTGAGCAAGCTTTAACCGAATGACAATCCTCTTGTCATATCCAAAGTTTAAATCCTGGGAGAAGTATCTTTTCTTAGGATGTCAAATCTCCGTTGTCTATTCGTTCAAGTAACATTAAGTTATATCATGAACCTTGGCCCTTCAGTAGCCAATGTTCTCCCCTTCCTTTGATTTGTACCTGAAGTTCTAATCAATCCACACGTTGTGTGAATTCGTCAGTCATCTAGGCCCCAGTCTTTTGGGTACGCTTCAATCGTTTAGTGTATCCTTGCCCGAAGAGTGACTATGATTTTGGAAAAATCCAAAGTTGCTCTCGTTGGATAATCATTCGTGCTTCTACAAGTCGTCCTCCCTAAGAGTGTCTCGTTATGGTACTCAAGGCAGTTTAACTCCTCGCTACCTTGTCCCTTCGTAATCTTGTCAAGCGTGGAGCAATCGTGTTTCATTTTTGTTAGCTCAAGAGTTTTTTTAAAACACTCATTCTATGAGTTGACCATGAGATACTCGATCTTTGTGAAGATCCATCGTCCAGTGTCATTCCCTCTTTCCTTTAGAGTGAAAAAAGCAAAATGAAGAGCTCTTCGTGGTGTGGTGGATCAACTTCATCCATGGTGTTGAGGATCAACTTCTTCATGACGTCGTTGATCAACCTCTTCAAGAAAGAAGATTGTCGTGGTATAGACAATATCGTTGAAGACCGGTGTAGTCCTTGTTACCTTCTCTATTCCTACCTTGGAATCTCGGGACGAGATTCTTTTAAGGGGGATAGATCTGTAACACCCCTCTTTTAGCTAAACCTAATTAGGGTTTGATTGTGCATCATTTCATGAGCATCATGATTTCCTAAGAAAAATGCATAATGGAAATGTTTTGAAAACCCTAAGTGTTGTTTGAATCTCCCTCTCTTTTCAAATGTTTCAATAATTCAAACAGTCCAAAGTGCAAAAGAGTTTGAAAACAAAAATGAAAACAGAATTTGAAAAAGAGAGAGAAGAGAAACCCTCTCTATTTGGGCAGCAGCCCAATTCCCTCTCTTCCCTGCTCTCCCTGCGCAACCCAGCAAACCTACCCACCACCAGCCCAACTTGGCCCAACTCCACCCCAGGGGGTTATTTGCAAACGTGTCAAAGTCATCCCCTACCTTCGTCCCTCGAAGCAGCTCGCTGTCGCGCGCGGACGCCGTCGCCGGCGTCAAGATTCGCGCCGCCGCCCGCCGACGCCTACAAGTACCCCTCCGGCCGCCGCAGATGAACCCTAGCCCGCCACTTCTTCTTCCCCCTCCTTCGTTCTCCCTCACGCGCGAGCGACCGAAGTCCGAGCTCGCAGATGCCGGCCACCCCCGCCGTTTCTCGCCTCCCCCTGCACCGGCGAGTAGCCCACGAGCTCCGCCTCGCCGCCACGACCCTCCTGGCCGAAGGAATCGTCCTGGGAAGCCCCCAGTCGGCCGCCCCGACTCCATCTTCCTCGTCACCGGCCGCCGGCAACCGGTCTGATGCCGGCGCTACAGGCCTCCTTCTCCCTCGCCGACGCCTCCATCCGCTCCACGGTGAGCCTACGGTCCTCCAGGACCTCTCGGTCGTCGCCCTCCACCTCTGTAGCGTCGCCTCCATGTTTGCCCGTGTGCGCCGCCGCCAGTCGTCGTCGCCGGCCAAGCTCCGGCGGCCATAATAGGGCGGCGCCACCACGAGGCGGCTCAGCGCGGAGCCGCGCACCTAACGCGCCCCTCGGCGCCTGATACGTCCAATTTGCATCACTATTTTATATCATAATTTGCTGTTATTCATTGATATATTTCATATTGGGACACAATACTTATGTTATTTCATCTAATTTGCATGTTTCATGATTATTTGGAGATC
>NC_061512.1:44122343-44134398 GCF_022539505.1 Lolium rigidum
ATGACTAAATGAAGCTATCAAGAAACTTTCTTTGCATGATGGTTAACTCTTATCTTTTACCATATGCTTTGTTCGTTGTAAATATGATCTTATGTATACTTACAAACTACCACCGGAAATATTTCCTAATACCTCTTGTCCTAGGACAATTGGTAATCAATTATGAGGTAGATATTTATTGATCATATCTACATTGGCTCTTGTGTTTAAATTGCCTTATTTATTGCCATGACTTTGTTGTGCTTTGACTCCCATGTGTCTTCCTTGCAACTTATGGATCTAAGTTGTCTATTCAAACTTTCTAGCATTTTTAGAAGATATAGGTAGCGTGATGATCCTAGTTTTGTGCATTTTGTATTCATATGAAAAATCCTAGATCATGCACCAATCTTGGGGAGCTCTTCTATATTTATTAGAATGCTTAACATCTCTTGATCATTATCAAAAATTTGGTTTTGGGAGACATAAAATTTTCTTTTTGGTACGTTGTGCCATCATAAAAAGTGTCGAGGGTTTGGTTTATTTGTTGGAACCTTGCACTCTTGGGAGTTGGTTATCTCATTCCTTTGTGTTTAGGCTTAATTAGCTTCTTATTATGAGATAAGTCTTTGGAGTAAATCTTGTGTTGATTTGATTCTTTGATATAATTTGGGCAACCATTGTCTCTTGATTTATTTGGTGTTTTGTCCAAATTGTATCTTCCTTTGGTTCTTGAAAGTATTGTGCATGCATATTTAATATATGTATATCTTATGGCATGTATTACTTTCTTTGACCAATATATTGGGTAAACTCCATCAAATCCTAATTTGATTAAGATGTGCATGAAATTCAATTTCATATCTATATGCACATAGTATTGTGGAGTTTGTCCTATATGTTGTAGTGTGTCTAACTACTTCGGACCCAATTAGTTTGGGGACCATTTTGTACTTACCTTTGTGTTAGGTACAATGGATATGCATTGGATGCTTGTCTCACTCTTGGAAAGAAGTGGTGACTCAATGGTAACTTGAGGCAAGCTAGGATGGTCAATGAATACATATCTACTACATCCACACCAATGCTATCTTGGTAACAAGTACCTTCTCATGCATACTTTTCTTGTATCCAACCTTATGGTTGCATCTTGGCATGAATCTCTTGATTTGCAAATAGTGTGCTTCTTGCAAAAGTCTTAATAAAACCTCTTTATTGTGAATGTGAGTAATTTGAGATGAATGCATTTGTTGGGAAGTATATTAAATCATGCTCATGATTCATCCATCCCAACTATGCCTATCTAGCAATTTTATTGCATATCAATTCCTCAAGGCTCTCACATGTGCAATATAGATGAAAGTGCAAATTTAGTTATTTCTTTTGGTATCCTCGTTTGTGATACTTGTTGAATTTCTCAATGCATCCCAACTATCTTCTTTCCCTTGTTGATATTTGTGATGTATTTTAGATGTTTGTGGTTGAAGTTCATGAATGTACAATAAGATAAAATTGAGCCTTTGGCCATGCTAATAAGAAAAAATTCTTATTGGTATATTGCATGACTTCGTCTTGGATATCATGCTATATTTGTTGCATATCTATTTTGTGTGTGCATGTTTCTTTGCGGATAAATATCTTTGTGATATTGCCCACTTATAGAAACTTATACACATAAGAGATGATACATCTCCTTTTGATATCTTATTTATTTATTGCGTGTTGATTGGTCATGCTAAGCAATATAATTCATTGAAGACTATTATGATGCTTTTTTTCTCATCCTTGTAATAGTCTTATAATATGCTTTATCATGCCTTTCACATATCCTCTTGGTTGAGCCTTTTTATTATGGTGCCTCTTACTTGTTGCTCAACTATTTGTTTGTTGCAAGTGTTAAGCTTATTTTTCTATCTATGATCTATTGCAAATGTTTGTGTTTTAAATGGTAATGAGGGAGTGAGGATTCCATGTTATGCATATTGTATGCAAATACAACATTTTAATTTATGCATGTACCTTGGGGAGCTTCCTCATTTGATTTAGAGCACTATCTTTTGGTGATCATTAGAGTTTGATTCACTTGGTATCTTTTGTTGTTGAATGATATTATGGGAGTGATGATTCCATGTTTGTGCACTTTATACTCCAATGCAAATTGTCTAGTTTTGTGCACAAACCTTGGGGAGCTTCCTCATATTATTTAGAGCAATCTTCTTGATCTTATCATAATATCTATCTTTCTTTTGGTATCTTCTTTGTGGTTCATTTGGTTGCTTGCTTCATTTGTTGAAGCTTCTTGACTTTGTTACCTTTTTGCAATCTTTGATCCTATCTATATTGTGATTCCTTCCGAATATTCGTCATTGGATACGTGCATTTGATTCCACTCAAATTATGAGAAATGCACACGCTATGGAGGAATTCTCACCATATTGGCCTTCTAAATTTTTCACCCATTTCGGCAATTGGTGCCAATGGTGAGAAGTTTGGAGGGTTTAAGGGAATTTGGTTATGTCTTTGCTTTGTGCTTAAGCATGTGCCTTTATTGCATTGCATCTTGTTGCTTTGCATAGTTGAATATTTAGAGGAAACTCCACTAGGCTTTGATTGCCAATATATGCAATGAAAGTCAAGATCATTCACACATGCATATATTATGGGGAGTTTGCTCTATATATTCAACTTATTTGTTACTTAAATTCCTTATATAAACCCTCTCAAAGAGATTGTCATCAATTACCAAAATGGGGGAGATTGAAAGTGCATGGAGCCCCCATGTGTTGTTTTGGTAATTAATGACAATCCCTATGGACTAATGTGTGCATTGAGTTATATTTGTAGGTGTTGTCCATAGGCAATTCTTGAACCATATGTTGGCTTCAAGGTTGCAATAAGAAGAATTTGATGAAGGATATCAAGTGTCAAGTATGTCTTGAAGATGAAGATGAAGTGAGCCCTCAAGTTACTTCAAGACATCAACATGATGAAGAATGAAGAAATGAAGTGCTAGTTCAAGATGAGCCATCTTGAAGATATCCTTTGATTGACTCTTGCCATCCATATGGTGATCATGGATATGTGAAGTTGCGCCGAAGAAGAAGCTCTCCCATGGTGGTTTATGGGGGAGCAATCTACAAGACTTCGTCAAGCAAGCACAAGCAAGAAAGGCGTTCCATCTTGTTGCGGTCAAGATCGTCATCATCGAGCTCAAGTGGAATGCGCAAGTATAAGGTTTTCTCTTTATAGGGTTTCTTTCTCACCGGTCTCATAGTGTAGTTGGAGACCGGTTTATAGTTTAGTTGCCGTACTATCAAGAGGGCTCTCGAGTGAGTAACTCGATCGTATCCTTCGGAGAGCTCAAACCTTTGCCTCCTTGCATCATCTTTCTTGGTTGTTATTTGTATCTTATCCATATGGTGTTTTAGAGCTTGTGCTTATTCTCAAGACAAGCTCTAGTTCATCGAAAACAGATTCCGCATGAATCACTTGTTGCGTTTTCGATATTGGAGTTTTTCTCGGTTTCTCGTATTGAGAGGTTTCACTCTAAAATACATAGAAAATCCTACCCCACTTGTTCTTAAGCTTTTCACTCTTTGTGGGGTTGCTCTTGTCATTTTCTTTACAACAAAATTGGTTTCACCTAAATCCGAGTTTCCTAACTCAAGTTGTTGCATTTTCGAGGTTGGAGGTTTTACCGGCATGTCTTTTTTAGATAGGTCAAACCTTTCATCATTTATTTCTATCCTACCTTACTGTACTATGATGGTTCCCTGCATGATCTTGTAGAGCTTGTTACTAGCTTTGAAACGAGCCCAAGATCATCAAAATCGAAGTCCGGATGCAAAAGTTATTCAAGTTTCCGTGAAGCCGGTTTTTGGTCGGAAGTTGGCCGGAAGTTCCGGTGGCCGGAACTTCCGCCCTACTTCCGGTGCACTTCCGGAAATGACGAATCTGCACGCAGAAAACATACCAGGAGCATTCCGGGGGCGTCCTACTTCACCCGGAAGTTGGCCGGAACTTCCGGGGGGCGGAAGTTCCGCCCCAAATGACCGGAAGTTCCGGTTTTGACGAGTTTTGTGCATAACGGGAAGATTTCTCTTGCCCTATTTAAGGGGGTCTTCTTCCCCAAAGCTCCTCATCCGTTTGAGCTCGTTTTTGCCCCCATTGTTGACCTTCTTTGAGCTTGCTATCTCCCTCTCCCTCCCATGAATCTTGCATCTATTTGAGAGAAAGATAGAGGAGATCTAGATCTACATCTTCACCAATCAAATCCCTCTCTTTGTGAGGGGAATCCACTAGATCTAGATCTTGGAGAAATTTGGTGTTCCTCCTCCTATTTTTTCTTCCTCTCTTATTCCCCCAATAGCTTTTGTAGCTTTGTTGGAATTTGAGAGAGAAGTAGTTGAGCATCTTTGTGGTGTTCTTGCCATTGCATTTGGTGAATCGGTTTGAGTTCTCCATGGTGATTCGTGGTGGTGAAAGCAAGAAGGTTGTTACTCTTGGGTTCTTGGAACCCTTGACGGATTCTAGGCCTTTGTGGCAATTTGTTGGGAGCCTCCAATTAAGTTGTGGATGTGTGCCCCAATATTTGTGTAAGGCCCGGTTTCCGCCTCGAAGGAAATCCCTTAGTGAAACCGTGACCTAGGCCTTTGTGGCGAGGGTCACCGGAGATTTAGGTGAGGCGCCTTCGTGGTGTTCGGTGTGTGGTGTGAGTACCGCATCTTGGGGTGAGGCCTTTGTGGCGTTGGTGTGCATCGAGCAACCACACCTCAAGGTGAGCCTCTTGTGGCGTTCGGGAGCACTAAGCAACCGCACCTCTCCACCGGAGATTAGCACTCGCAAGAGTGTGAACTCCGGGATAAATCATCGTCTCCCGCGTGCCTCGGTTATCTCTATACCCGAGCTCTTTACTTATGCACTTTACCTTGTGATAGCCATCGTGCTTGAAGTTATATATCTTGCTATCACATACTTTCTTGTATTGCTTAGCATAAGTTGTTGCTGCACATAGGTGAACTCTTGCTTAGAATAAGTTGTTGGTGCACATAGGTGAACCATAGTATATAGGCTTTGGGCTTGACAAAGTAAACGCTAGTTTTATTCCGCATTTGTTAAGCTCATCTCGTAAAAGTTTTAAATCGCCTATTCACCCCCCTCTAGGCGACATCCGTGTCCTTTCAGGAAAGAACAACAATGCTTCCTAAATCTAAGGAATCATTGGGGTCATGCATTAGGAATCTCAATTAATTATTTTCCTTTTGTATGGATTTTTTCATGCATGTCGTGTGGGAGCTGACCGGTAGAGGGGGTACTTGAAAAAAAGCCAAGCTACAACCTTATATTCTGAAACAAATGCCAAAAATCTATAGGCCTTATAAAAAGATACGAAGGGAGTATGAAAGTAATTTATAAATGGAATCTACCAACACAGGGCCACAATGGAGATTGAATGTTAGGAAAAAATTTCTTTTTAATGGTAATAGAATTGTGCAAAACAAATAAATATGCATATAGTTTTATTCTACGTGTGTAAACTTTTTGTGTGAAATATTGTAATCTTTAGTCTACATAAAAAGGAAAATTGTGGATTTCGTTATCAGTACTAAATAGTGCTATTATTTTTCTGATGAATTTTTGTATTTTTATGTACCCACATATAAAAATAACTAGTACCATAAATAATTTTGTATGTATATAGATCAAATTCCTAGGTTGATGTAAATTTCCGAGAATTATATCAAATTCAAATTACCATTTACAATATTTATTAGGACCATTTTTGCTCCAGAAACCCCAGGCCACTTTTGAAAATTTGTACATACACTCCCTGTCTTGAGGAAAGAATCCCAAGATACTTAAGGCAATCTCCAGCGGCGTGATGCAAACGGACGCTGAGCGACCGTTTGTGTCCGCCGTGACCGAAAATGCGTCTGGCACCACCTCCAGCGGCGCGACGCAAAGTGACCGGGACGTCCGCGGAGACGCAAACCTAGCCCAAATATGCGTCGGGTTTGCGTCTCTGCGGACGCTGCGCGGACGCGCAAAGTGTCCGCTCGGTCCTCGCACGGGCCCGACTAGCAGGGGCACAACTGCTTCGTCTTCCGCGGCATTACTTGCGGGCGGCGCGCTGCAGCCTTTGCAGGGCGCCGTTAATGGCGCGCCTCGGCTTCCGCGAGCGTGTGCAGCTAGGCGGCGTTGCAGTGGCAGGCCGTTGAAGGCGAGATGGCGTCCGAGCCTCTTAAAGGGACGCTGTCGGCATGGGGAAGAAATGCTGGCCGTTCCGTAAGACCAAGAACGACCAGGAAGCTAGCGGCTCGCGGTCCGGCAAGAAGGCACGGGTCGGCCGGTACGTCCGCGTCGACCTCGCGCGGCAGCTATCGGAGGAAAACTGGCCGGTACCATGACCGGACGCGAACTTGCCGGGAGGGGGCTGGTACCTCAATTCGAGGCGCGTGCCGGTCCCCCCGTGCCGCGCAAGGGCCGAGAGCGGCGGGACGAGGTGCGCCGCTGCCGAGCGATCTTGCCGCCGGATATGTGGGAGGATCAGGCGTACGCGCTGAACTCCTACAACTGGATTTCATTCGCGACGTGGGAGTTCGACGCGCGCCGCCGCGCTGGCTACCTCGGCAACGTGGACTACTTCGACTGCGAGATCGCCGCAGAAGAAGAAGAGAACGACTAGGAGGACGCGAACGAGGACGGGGATGGGAACGAGGGCGCGGACGAGGACGAGGACGTGGACATGGCAGACTACGACCACGACGACGGCGGGCCGGCGTGGGATCCAGAGACCCAGCCGCCGGACATTTCCGAGGAGGAGGCCATTGCCATGGCACTGGCCAACAGCGAGTAGGACGAGCTCAATGAGCTCGCTTTGTGGGACGGGCTCGCAATCCAGCTCCGTGAGTCAGCGCTCGCGCAGGGAGGCCGGCGACTCCTCTGGCCACGCCGACGCGTCCCAACGACCGCGCTCCGCCTGCTGCTCCAGCGTGGGATCCCTGGCCACAGCCTCCTACGCATGCGGCGGTACCTCCTCCACCGCCGGCGTACGAGCTTCCATGGCCGACACCGGATTTCATTGACCTCGTCAGCGACGACGAGCAGTAGGCAGCACCTACTTTTACCACGCCTTTAGAGCATCTCCAGCCGCGTCCCCCCAAAGCGTCCCCCAAACCGCGCCGGATTGAGCGTTTGGGGGACGTGTTTTGTTCGTGTCGTGTTTGGGGGACGTCGCTCCCCAGCCGCGTCCCCCAAACGTCTCCCCCAAACATTTAAAATACTTTTTTTGGCATTTTTATTTCAATTTTCACAAACTAATACATAATTGGGAACGTGGTTTACATGAAGACACAGTTTGGAACATGGTTTTCCACAAACTAATACATAGTTTGAACCATGGTGGACACAAATATAAAATTTTGCCAACAAACTAAACCTAACTAGGCCATGCATCGAAGGTTTCATGTGTTCGCTGCTAAGAAAGAACACTCGAGGGCACACCCAGTCACCCAAACTGGAAAATCCAGCGGGAGGATGGTGCCCTTCTTGGTTCTACCGATGAG
Organism: Lolium rigidum; assembly: GCF_022539505.1. Taxonomy (NCBI): domain Eukaryota; kingdom Viridiplantae; phylum Streptophyta; class Magnoliopsida; order Poales; family Poaceae; genus Lolium; species Lolium rigidum. Next base: position 44,129,888 of record NC_061512.1, read on the forward strand.
GAGAACATCCAGAAACTTCCGTGCACGTACTCGCTGCGAAGAAACAACACTCTTCATCATCAGTCGTCCTCCTCGTCGGTGCTATCGCCGTGGTAGTCCCGACGGTAGCGCGTCTCGTCGAAGACCTTGACGCTCATATCCCTGTCAACAAAGTAGGAGAATGATGGCGTGTATTTCACACGTTCGTTGGGAACCCCAAGAGGAAGGTATGATGCGCACAGCAGCAAGTTTTCCCTCAGAAAGAAACCAAGGTTTATCGAACCAGGAGGAGCCAAGAAGCACGTTGAAGGTTGATGGCGGCGGGATGTAGTGCGGCGCAACACCGGGGATTCCGGCGCCAACGTGGAACCTTGCACAACACAACCAAAGTACTTTGCCCCAACGAAACGGTGAGGTTGTCAATCTCACCGGCTTGCCGTAACAAAGGATTAACCGTATTGTGTGGAAGATGATTGTTTGCGAGAGAAAACAGGTAAAACAAGTATTGCAGCAAATTTGTATTTCAGTATTAAAGAATGGACCGGGGTCCACGAGTTCACTAGAGGTGTCTCTCCCATAAGATAAAAGCATGTTGGGTGAACAAATTACAGTCGGGCAATTGACAAATAGAGAGGGCATAACAATGCACATACATGTCATGATAAGTATAGTGAGATTTAATTGGGCATTACGACAAAGTACATAGACCGCCATCCAACTGCATCTATGCCTAAAAGTCCACCTTCGGGTTATCGTCCGAACCCCTTCCAGTATTAAGTTGCAAAGCAACGAGACAATTGCATTAAGTATGGTGCGTAATGTAATCAACAACTACATCCTCGGACATAGCGCCAATGTTTTATCCCTAGTGGCAACGACACAACACAACCTTAGAACTTTCATCCTTGTCCCGGTGTCAATGCGGGCATGAACCCACTATCGAGCATAAATACTCCCTCTTGGAGTTAAGAGCAAAAACTTGGCCAGAGCCTCTACTAATAACGGAGAGCATGCAAGATCATAAACAACACATATGTAATAACTTGATAATTAACATAACATGGTATTCTCTATCCATCGGATCCCGACAAACACAACATAGAGTATTACGGATAGATGATCTTGATCACGTTAGGCAGCTCACAAGATCCAACAATGAAGCACAATGAGGAGAAGACAACCATCTAGCTACTTGCTATGGACCCATAGTCCAGGGGTGAACTACTCACTCATCACTCCGGAGGCGACCATGGCGGTGTAGAGTCCTCCGGGAGATGAATCCCCTCTCCGGCGGGGGTGCCGGAGGAGATCTCCGAGAATCCCCCGAGATGGGATTGGCGGCGGCGGCGTCTGCGGAAGGTTTTCCGTATCGTGGTTTTTCGCCTCGGGGGTTTCGCGACGGAGGCTTTAAGTAGGCGGAAGGGCGAGTCGGAGGGCGACGAGGGGCCCACACCATAGGGCGGCGCGGGCCCCCTTGGCCGCGCCGCCTTGTGGTGTCGCCACCTCGTGGCCCCACTTCGTATGCTCTTCGGTCTTCCGGAAGCTCCGTGGAAAAATAAGACCACGGGTCTTGATTTTCGTCCAATTCGAGAATATTTCGTTACTAGGATTTACTGAAACCAAAAACGGCAGAAAACGGCAAGCGGCTCTTCGGCATCTTGTTAATAGGTTAGTTCCGAGAAAATGCACGAATATGACATAAAGTGTGCATAAAACATGTAGGTATCATCAATAATATGGCATGGATCATAAGAAATTATCGATACGTCGGAGACGTATCGGCATCCCTAAGCTTAGTTACTGCTCGTCCCGAGCGAGGTAAAAGCGACAACAAAGATAATTTCGAAGTGACATGCCATCATAACCTTGATCATACTATTTGTAAACATATGTAGTGGATGCAGCGATCAAAACAATGGTAATGACATGAGTAAACAAGTGAATCATAAAGCAAAGACTTTTCATGAATAGTACTTCAAGACAAGCATCAATAAGTCTTGCATAAGAGTTAACTCATAAAGCAATAAATCAAAGTAAGGGTATTGAAGCAACACAAAGGAAGATTAAGTTTCAGCGGTTGCTTTCAACTTGTAACATGTATATCTCATGGATAATTGTCAACATAGAGTAATATAACAAGTGCAATATGCAAGTATGTAGGAATCAATGCACAGTTCACACAAGTGTTTGCTTCTTGAGGTGGAGAGAGATAGGTGAGCCGACTCAACATAAAAGTAAAAAGAATGGTCCTTCAAAGAGGAAAGCATCGATTGCTATATTTGTGCTAGAGCTTTTATTTTGAAAACATGAAACAATTTTGTCAACGGTAGTAATAAAGCATATGAGTTATGTAAATTATATCTTACAAGTTGCAAGCCTCATGCATAGTATACTAATAGTGCCCGCACCTTGTCATAATTAGCTTGGACTACCGGATCTTTGCAATGCACATGTTTTAACCAAGTGTCACAATGGGGTACCTCCATGCCGCTCGTACAAAGGTCTAAGAGAAAGCTCGCATTTTGGATTTCTCGCTTTTGATTATTCTCAACTTAAACATCCATACCGGGACAACATGGACAACAGATAATGGACTCCTCTTTAATGCATAAGCATGTGGAAACAATTATTATTCTCATATGAGATTGAGGATATGTGTCCAAAACTAAAACTTCCACCATGATTCATGGCTTTAGTTAGCGGCCCAATGTTCTTCTCTAACAATATGCATGCTCCAACCGTTAAGGTGGTAGATCTCTCTTACTTCAGACAAGACGGACATGCATAGCAACTCACATGATATTCAACAAAGAATAGTTGATGGCGTCCCCAGAAGACATGGTTATCGCACAACAAGCAACTTAATAAGAGATAAAGTGCATAAGTACATATTCAATACCACAATAGTTTCTAAGCTATTTGTCCCATGAGCTATATATTGCAAAGGTGAATGATGGAATTTTAAAGGTAGCACTCAAGCAATTTACTTTGGAATGGCGGATAAATACCATCTAGTAGGTAGGTATGGTGGACACAAATGGCATAGTGGTTGGCTCAAGTATTTTGGATGCATGAGAAGTATTCCCTCTCGATACAAGGTTTAGGCTAGCAAGGTTATTTGAAACAAACACAAGGATGAACGGTGCAGCAAAACTCACATAAAAGACATATTGTAAACATTATAAGACTCTACACCATCTTCTTTGTTGTTCAAAACTCAATACTAGATGTTATCTAGACTCTAGAGAAACCAAATATGCAAACCAAATTAGCAAGCTCTAAGTTTTCTTCATTAATGGGTGCAAAGTATATGATGCAAGAGCTTAAACATGAGCACAACAATTGCCAAGTATCAAATTATCCAAGACATTTTAGAGTTACTACATGTAGTATTTTAAATTCCAACCATATAACAATTTAACGAAGAAGAAACTTCGCCATGAATACTATGAGTAGAGCCTAAGGACATACTTGTCCATATGCTACAGCGGAGCGTGTCTCTCTCCCATAAAGTGAATGCTAGGATCCATTTTATTCAAACAAAACAAAAAAACAAAAACAAACCGACGCTCCAAGCAAAGTGCATAAGATGTGACGGAATAAAAATATAGTTTTAGGGGAGGAACACTGATAATGTTGTCGATGAAGAAGGGGATGCCTTGGGCATCTCCAAGCTTAGACAGCTTGAGTCTTCTTAGAATATGCAGGGGTGAACCACCGGGGCATCCCCAAGCTTAGAGCTTTCACTCTCCTTGATCATATTGCATCATACTCCTCTCTTGATCCTTGAAAACTTCCTCCACACCAAACTCGAAACAACTCATTAGAGGGTTAGTGCACAATAAAAATTAACATGTTCAGAGGTGACACAATCATTCTTAACACTTCTAGACATTGCATAAAGCTACTGGACATTAATGGATCAAAGAAATTCATCCAACATAGCAAAAGAGGCAATGCGAAATAAAAAGGCAGAATCTGTCAAAACAGAACAGTCCGTAAAGATGGATTTTATTAGGCCACCCGACTTGCTCAAATGAAAATGCCCAAATTGAATGAAAGTTGCGTACATATCTGAGGATCATGCACGTAAATTGGCTTAATTTTATGAGCTACCTACGGGGAGGTAGACCCAGATTCGTGACAGCAAAGAAATCTGGAACTGCGCAGTAATCCAAATCTAGTACTTACTTTACTATCAAAGACTTTACTTGGCACAACAAAACATAAAACTAAGATAAGGAGAGGTTGCTACAGTAGTAAACAACTTCCAAGACACAAATGTAAAGTAAAATACTGTAGCAAAATAACACATGGGTTATCTCCCAAGAAGTTCTTTCTTTATAGCCATTAAGATGGGCTCGGCAATTTTAATGATGCACCCACAAGAAATAGTATTTGAAGCAAAAGAGAGCATCAAGAGGCAAATTCAAAACACATTTAAGTCTAAAATGCTTCCTATGCATAGGAATCTTGTAAATAAACAAGTTAATGAAGAGCAAAGTAACAAGCATAGGAAGATAAAACAAGTG
>NC_061512.1:44134498-44365365 GCF_022539505.1 Lolium rigidum
GCGACGGACCGAAAACGCTTTCGTGACTTTGCCCGACGTTAGCTTCTACAAACAACCCATATCGTCGGTTAGGCCCATAGGCGACGAAAAATACCCCCGATGTGACGATTTTGAGACGTTGTCTATCGCACCCCTTAGCGGACGATTTTGAGACGTTGTCTATCAGAACTTTTCTTGTAGTGACTTTCAACCTTGTCATGTACTCTTGACGGACTTTCATATGGACTAGTGGCACATCCGCTTATCCAATAATTTTGCAAAAAGAGCTGGCAACGGGGTTCCCAGCCCTAATTAATCAACTTTCACTAATAATTCTCTTCACATGTTTTGCTCTGATTCATCAGTAAGCAACTTAATTTTGCAAATAGACACTCCTCCATGGTATGTGATTGATGGAAGGCACCCGAGGATTCGGTTAGCCATGGCTTGTGTAAGCAAAGGTTGGGGGAGTGTCACTCATAATAAAACTAAAATACGTGTGTAAACAAAAGAGAAGAGGGATGATCTACCTTGCTGGTAGAGATAACGTCCTTCATGGGAGCCGCTCTTGGAAGTCCGGTTGGCGAGGTAGTTGGTGTACCCATTACCATTCGTTGACAACAACAAACACCTCTCAAAACAATGTTACTCCTGTTTTAAAAATGAAAACCTCTAGCGCATGTTAATCCCTGCTTCCCTCTGCGAAGGGTCAATCTTTTACCTTTATGTTGTGTCTCCATCCTTTCTTTGAGCACTTCTTGAGAGCACAACTGTCATTCTTAGTGTAATATGCTTGTCTCAAAATATGATTGATTGTGGTATAACTTTGATGCTTTTATCTTTGACAATCACTATTTCTAGTTTTTCTATGAACTTCGAGAGGTGCCTGAGCATTTATGTTTTGCTCGATCAAATATGGGCAAGCGAGATACCACTCTATCATACTCTTTTATGAACATTGCAATCCTGCTTATATACATGATTCATGATGCTTATTATTAATTGTTGGTACCTTTCCATGATTGATATAGCTATTAGATGATCTTATTTGCATGTATCTTATTATGAACTGCCTAAGTGTTAGCCATAGCATGAGAATATTTACATCATATGAACAAATGTGTTCGTGAAAGTTCTTTTATCGCTCAGTTGTTAACCGAATTGCTTGAGGACAAGCAATAAGCTAAGCTTGGGGGAGTTGATACGTCCAAAACGTATCTACTTTCCCGAACACTTTTGCTATTGTTTTGCCTCTAATTTGTGTATTTTGGATGCAACTAACCCGGACTAACGCTGTTTTCAGCAGAACTGTTCTGGTGTCTCGTTTTTGTGCAGAAATCCAACTTTCAGGAAAAACCTCGGAATTTATGCAGAAGGCCCTATTTTTCCAGAAGACTCACGGAGCCAGAAGGGCAAGTCAGGTGGAGGCCCGAGGGCCCCACACCCTAGGGCGGCGCGGCCAAGGAGGGGGGCGCGCGGCCCTAGCGTGTGCCCCCCTCGGCAGGCCTCCGACGCCCTCCTTCGGACTACTTATCGCCTTCGACCTAAAAACACACGGGGAGAAGTCGAAGTCGCCAGAAACCCTCCAGAACGCCGCCACATCGCGAAACTCCGTCTCGGGAGCCAGAAGTCTCCGTTCTGGCACTCCGCCGGGACGGGGAATTGGAGGAGATCATCGCCACCATCACCACCGACGCCTCTTCATCAACCAGCCATGTTTCCCTCATCCATGTGTGAGTAATTCCCCCGCTGTAGGCCGAAGGGGATGGTAGGGATTGGATGAGATTGGTCATGTAATAGTGTAAGATTGTTAGGGCATAGTGCCTAGTGTCCGTAATTGGTACTTTGATGATATTGTTGCAACTTGTTATGCTTAATGCTTGTCACTAGGGCCCGAGTGCCATGATCTCAGATCTGAACATGTTATTATTTCATCATGATATTCATTGTTTATGGTCTTACCCGCAAGTTGTATACACATGTCGCTGTCCGGAACCAATGGCCCCGAAGTGACAGAAATCGGGACAACCGGAGGGGATGGTAGTGATGTGAGGATCACATGTGTTCACGGAGTGTTAATGCTTTGCTCCGGTATTCTATTAAAAGGAGTACCTTAATATCCAGTAGATTCCCTTGAGGCCGGCTGCCACCGGCTGGTAGGACAAAAGATGTTGTGCAAGTTTCTCATTGCGAGCACGTACGACTATAATTGGAACACATGCCTATTGATTGCTTTGTACTTAGACACCGTTTTATTATTATCTGGCAAATGCCCTGCTTGATTGTTACATGAGTTTCTCTCATCCATGCAACGCCCGTTATCCGTCCCCGTGCCTACAGTATTTTAATCCTGCTGTTTACTATAATCACTACTACTGTCTCTGTTGCTCTGCTGCTGTTATTTCACTACTACTACTGCTATAAAACTGTTACTACCGATAAACTCTTGCGAGCAAGTCTGTTTCCAGGTGCAGCTGAATTGACAACTCCGCTGTTAAGGCTTTCAAGTATTCTTTGTCTCCCCTTGTGTCGAATCAATAAATTGGGTTTTACTACCCGCGAAGACTGCTGCGATCCCCTATACTTGTGGGTTATCAGTTCTCTTATCTGAACTGCTAATGAACTGTATGGGTGGTAAATCTATGATAAGATTTTGCTCTTAGCAAGTATGTATGTATGATCAGCTATTACGATAACTAATGTTTGTGTTCATCTTTATTTGCATTTCCTTTTTAGAAAAAAACTTAATTTGTATTTCCGTGGAGGGACTGTTTATTGTCTGCAAAATAATCAAGATATCACATGTTTCTTTGGAATTTGGAAACACCAAATTAGGGGTAAAAAATAACTCCAAGAAAGGAAACTTTTATTGCTCATAGAGGATGAAACGCGGGACCCATGAGCCAGCAGCTTTCTCAATATTTCCAAGGCGGCATGAGATCGAAAGATAAAGGCAAGTGACCAAATATCAGGAGCCAAAAATAATCCAAAAAAAGAAACTTGATTGTACATAGAGGATGACATGCGGGTCCCATTTTGCAGCAGCGGTCTCAACGTTTGAGATGCGGCGCGGGATCGAAAAAAGTCAAGTGACAAAATATCAGGTGCCAAAAATAACTCCAAGAAAAGAAACTTGATTGTACATAGAGGATGACATGCAGGTACCATTTTGCAGCAGCGGTCTCAACGTTTCAGAGGCGGCACGGGATCGAAAAAAAGTCAAGTTACGAAATATCAAGTGCCAAATATAACTCTAAGAAAGGAAACTTTATTCTACATTGAGGATGACATGCGGGTTGCTGAGCGCGGAGTTGATGAAGGAGAATTTATGCGCAACGTTGAGTGGAACCCCAAGAGGAAGGTATGATGAGCACAACAGGAAGTTTTCCCTCAGTAAGAAACCAAGGTTTATCGACCAGTAGGAGAAAAACGTTCTCTCCCGAGGTGTTGCGAACCAACTCGTGGCAGGGCGCACTGCCGGCGTGAGCAACAACATGGAGACCTGCACACAAACAACGAAGTACTTTGTCCCCAACTTTCAGCGAGCTTGTCAAGCTCACTGGTTTTGCTGAAAACAAAGGATCAAACGAACCGTGTGGAAGAAGAATTGTTTGCTGAGAACAGAACAGGAAAATGCTGTAGAAGATTGCAATTAAAAGAAGAAGGACCGGGGTCCACAGTTCACTAGAGGCGCCTCCCCAATAAAATAAATACGCTGGGTAAAAAAATTACAGATGGGCAATTGACAAACAGAGATTCTACGCTAATGGTTGGAGCAGAATACATGCTATGAAAGTATGCGGGCATTACAACAATATACATATACCATAATCCAACTGCATCTATGACTAATAATCCACCTTAGGATTTCATCCGCGACACCCTCCAGTATTAAGTTGCAAGCAACGGGCTATCGCTTTAAGCAATGTTTGTAAAGTAAACGATGAAACCACCCTTGAATAGAACACCGCTGTTTTCTCCCTAGTAGCAACAACACATCTACAACCGTAGAGAACAAGGTCACTTCCCATGGTTAAATAGAGGCATGAACCCACTATCGAGCATAAATACTCCCTCTTGGAGTCGCTAGCATCTACTTGGCCGGAGCATCTACTAGAAACGGAGAGCATGCAAGATCATAATAACATAATACATAATCTCAACCAAAGCAATCTCTCTATAAATCGGATCCACATCAAACCAACATGTAGCAATTACAAATAGGTGATCTTGATCATGTTAGGCAGCTCACAAGATCTATACATGAAGCACAACAAGGAGAGGACAGTCATCTAGCTACTGCTATGGACCCATGGTCCCGTGGAGGACTGCTCACGCATCACCTCGGATGAAGACATGACGATGTAGAGGGCTCCGGCGGTGATTTCTCTCTCCTGCAGGGTGCCGGCATGGACTGCAGAACCCTCCCGACTGGGGTTTCGGTTGACGGCGGTGTCGGAACTTTTCGTGGATGGAGGCTCGGGTCTCTGGGGTTTTCACGATACGAGGAATAAATAGGCGGAAGGGTGGAGCAAACGAGGCGACGAGGCGCCAGTACATGAGCTAGGCGCGGCCAAAGGTGGGGTCGCGCCTGCCCTGTGTACTGCCACGTGGCAGCTCTCATGATCTTCGTCCCGGAAAAATAAGACTCTGGGCTTTTGTTTCGTCCAATTCCGAGAAACTTTCATGTACAACTTTTCCGAAACACAAAAACAGCAGAAAAAACAGGAACTGGCACTACGGCACTGCGTTAATAGGTTAGTCCCAGAAAATGCTAAAAAGTGAGGAATAGTGCACATAAAACATATAATAATTGTAACAAAACAAGCATGGAGCATAAAAAAGTATAGATACGTTTGGGACGTATCACGGGTCCCATTTTGCAGCAGCGGTCTCAACGTTTGCAAGGCGGCAAGGGATCGAAACAAAGTTAAGTGACGAAATATCAGGGGCCAAAAATAACTCCAAGAAAAGAAACTTGATTGTACATAGAGGATAACATGCGGGTCCCATTTTGCAGTATGGGTCTCAACGTTTCAGAGGCGGCACGGGATTGAAAAAAGTCACGTGACGAAATATCAGGTGCCAAAAATAACTCCATGAAAAAAAACTTGATTGTACATAGAGGATGACATGTGGGTCTCATTTTGCAGCAGTAGTCTCAACGTTTCCAAGGCGACGGGGGATCAAAAGAAAAAGGAAATAGCCAAAATCAGAGGGTGAAAAAAATGCAAGAAAAGAAACTTTTATTATACATGGAGGATGACATGCGGGTCCCATTTTTCAGTAGCGGTCTCATTTGAAAGGGGGCATGAGATCGAAAGAAAAAGGCAAGTGACCAAATATCAGGTACCAAAATTAATCCAAAAAAAGAAACTTTTATTGTACATAGAGGATGACATGAGGGTCCCATTTTGCAGCAGCGGTGTAAACGTTTCAGAGGCGGCATGAGATCGAAAGAAAAAAGCAAGTAACCAAATATGAGGAGCCAAAATTAATCCTAGAAAGAAAGTTGATTGCACATAGAGGATGACATGCGGGTCCCATTTTGCAGCAGCTGTATCAACGTTTCAGAGGCGGCATGATATCGAAAGAAAAAAGGCAAGTGACCAAATATCAGGAGCCAAAATAACTCCAAGAAAAGAAACTTGATTGTACATAGAGGATGACATGCGGATCCCATTTTGCAGCAGTAGTCTAAGCTTTTGAAAGGCGGCAAGATATCGAAAGAAAGAGGAAAGTGACCAAATATCAGGAGCCCAAATTAACGCAAGAAAAGAAACTTTTATTGTACATAGAGGATGACATGTGGGTCCCATTTTGCAGCAGGGGTCTCAACGTTTGCAAAGACGGCACGGGATCGAAAGAAAAAGGCAAGTGACCAAATATCATGAGCCAAAATTAATCCAAGAAAAGAAAATTTTATTGTACATAGAGGATGACATGCGAGTCCCATTTTGTAGCAGGAGTCTCAATGTTTGAAAGGCGGCATGAGATTGAAAGAAAAAGGAAAGTGACCAAATATCAGGAGCCAAAAATAATCCAAGAAAATAAACTTGATTGTACATAGAGGATGACATGGGGGTCCCATTTTGCAGCAGTGGTCTCAACGTTTCCAAAGGCGGCATGAGATCGAAAGAAAAATGCAAGTGACCAAATAGCAGGTGCCAAAAATAACTCCAAGAAAAGAAACTTGATTGTACATAGAGGATGACATGCGGGTCCCATTTTGCAGCAGCGGTCTCAACGTTTCCAAGGCGGTACCGGGATCAAAAGAAAAAGGAAGTAGCCAGAAATCAAGGGGTCAAAAAAATCCAAGAAAAGAAAGAATGACATGTGGGACCCATGACCCTGCATCGTAAACGACTCGATCAGAGAGCGTTGAACGAGATGGCGCGATCGGGAAAAGAACAATGCTAGAGAGGCTGCCATCTGGGCCCTACATCCCTGGGCGGTGCGGATTTGTGTTGACTCGGCTGGCGCACCCGAGAATTCATCATGCACCACGTCCCGGGCCACCATACGCGACGTTTTGCACGTTTTCGTTGGGCTAGATGGCCTCAAAAACGAGAAAAAAAGTTTTGACATGCACCATGGAGACATCAAAAATCGTCGGGCATGGTGCATCAACAACCACGGCGCTACTTTCACTTCGTCGGCCATGGCAACTTTTCTTGTAGTGACATTCTTCTCTTCTCCTTCTTCTCAGTAGATTTCTCCACAATGGGAGCATTGGCTTGATTCTTCTTGGGAAATGGAATTCCTTCAACTTGAGGTTGAATATGAGTTTGAGCTTGAGGCCGCTTCCCTTTTCATTCTTCTTCAAAGGGCAAGATCTAACAGGGTGCCCTTCAATATACTTAAAGCAAACAATCTTGGCCGGGTCCTTGACTTGTACTTGGCCCTTATTCTTATTGTTGTTGTTGGAATTGTTCTTGTTGTTGGATTTGAATCCAAGTCCACTCTTCTCATTGGGGGACTGTTGCACACTCAAGATCGTGCCAAGTTTGCATTTCCCTTCATAACTCTTTACCAAGTCGTTCTTCAAATAAGTGACTTGGGCCTTGAGCTCTTTGATTTCCTTGAAAACTTCCTTCACACCAGACTCAAAACAATCTCATTAGAGGGTTAGTGCATAATCAAAAATTCACATGCTCAGCGTGGACACAATCATTTCCAACACTTCTGGACATTACCCAAGGCTACTGAAATTTAATGGTGCAAAGAAATCCACTCAAACACAGTAAAGGAGGCAATGTGAAATAAAAGGCAGAATCTTTGAAAACAGAACAGTCCGTAAAGATGAATTTTTTCGAGGCACTTAACATGCTCAGATGAAGAAGCTCAAACTGAATGAAAGTTGCGTACATATCTGAGGATTACTCATGAATGTTTACAGAATTTTTAGATTCTTCTACAGAGAGAACAACTCAAATTTGTGACAGCTAAAAAATCTGTTTCTGCGCTGAATAAAATACTATCAAAGACTTTACTTGGCACAACAATGCAATAAAGTAAAGATACAAAGGTATTGCTACATTAGTAACAAGCACCTTGACTCAAATATAAAACAAAAATTGCAGAAATAAAATAATGGGTTGTCTCTCATAAGCGCTTTTCTTTAACGCCTTTCAGCTAGGCGCAGAAAGTGTAAATCAAGTAATATCAAGAGAAGAAGCATCAACATCATGATTTTACTTAAAAACACAACTTGTCGCAATAGGTATCTTAGATGCTCTATTATCTAAATTTCCCATAGTGGTACTAAGGGTTTTATCAATTTTAAGATCATAATGATTCTTTGGCTTAGGCATCTTAGGGACATACATGAACTTTTGCTCCTTACCCACATAAGCTTTCTCCTTAAACTTAAGAGAAGAAAAAGTTGAACCCAAGGTTCCCATAGCTTCTTCAAGTTCACCAATACTATGGGTTTGATTATCATGGATAGCACAAGTTTCTAAAACAGCAATTCTTTCATTAATTCCTCCTAGAGATTTATTATGTTTATCAGTATTATCAAGTAATATTCCCAATTTAGTCTCAACACTTGGAACATTTTTCTCTATGGCCTCCAACTTTTTCATGACATCCTCAAGAGAGATTTCAATTTTAGCTTCATTAACAGGTGGTATTCCAACTAGAATCTCAATAATGCAACTAGCTTCTAAAGCAGGAGTGCCTAGGAAAGTACTCCCCGTAAGAGTATCAAGAACATACCTATTCCAGCTAGAGATACCAACATAAAAGTTCCTAATTAAGGAGGATAATAGTGGAGTGTTTCTTAGTGCACCTATGATGAGCATCACTAATTCTATACCAAGCATCTTTAAAACTTTCTCCCCCTTACTACAAGAAATCTGCCATAAGTTGACAAATAGAGGTGTCACTGAAACGTCAATAATGGCTACTTGTGACGTTACGGTGACGCTTTTCAAAACGTCGAAAGCTGGGAGTCAGCAGTGACTGCTTAAGACGTTCCACTTAAAAACGTCGTAGAGCTTTGTGACGTTTTAAAATGTCACTGATGGCATGACGTTCCCAAAACGTCATGGGCACCTGCCCCCGAGTCCAGCGTGGCAATCCGACGTGTCAAAATTATGACGAAACCAAAATGTCTTAATTCGAAATCAGCCCAGTCCAATTATGTATTCTACATGGGCCGAGCCCAATAATTCCATCCTTTTACCGTAAGCATTGGCCTTTGTTTTGGTCCATTTCTGTTTTGGGCCTTAGCTGTTTTACACCCTTTTTCTATTTTGGGCCTCACCATTTTTCCAGCCTTTCTCTATTTGGGCTTTAGCCTTTTACGATCCATTTATTCTTTGGTTGGTCAGGTTTATATTAACAAGATTAGACAATATATAAACATCAACACATGATGAAATCATCCATATACAATATTTCCACAAATCAGATATATATACAAGAAAGACACTGACAACAGATTCATATTTGTACTACAGTGACCCATTGCATTGTAGTGATCTCTGCTCAGTACTTGTTATTGTGTCCAGTGCCACCCCAAAGACATCCTGGGAAAAACGAGCAGGTTCAGATTCAGTTCCCGATTCACATTACGGGGACATTCGGTTCCAGATTCACATTACAAGGAATTGTCCGCACCTGCTCGAGGTCGTCCACAGCCAAGCAGCAGGATGGCATTGGAAGCAGCATCCTCCTCCCGGCGACATCAGCAACGCGCTGGCTGCCGGCAAAGGCGTGAACCCAGGCAGCCAGGGTGACACACCATTACAACCTGCGCTGCAGCAGAAGGTCCCAATTATCGGTAGCTGATCTAACCTGATGAAAGGAATGACACCAAAATTCAATCAGTAAACACCTAACTCAATCGAATATCTACTAATCAGGGCATGATTAACTGTCAAACAGCAAGAAACAACAAATTGCAGTAGACAGCCCAGCGCAACATTAGCATGATCACGAGAGATAAATGTTCCCCAAATTAGAATGGCCTTCAACATACAAAGAGGACCAAGTGCATTTTTTTAATATTCAGCTAGGAATTCTACAAAATATTTGCAGTCTATAAAAGTTCCAGCCTGAAAGGTTACAAAATAAAATGTGCATCTCAACAATGGAATAAGCTTAAAGATGGATACACATATCGCAGGAAAACGGTTTCATGGTCCACTTTAAAATCCACAAAGAAAGTTGATGTCCATTAATTAAATTTGAGCATGGCATCTTCAAATTTCATAATACAACTTCTTTCGTTATTTTAAACTAGGGATGCCACGACAAGATCATATGCATCATCAGAACGAAAACACATTTGAAGACAATCCAATTATTTTATTTCTAACACATCTAGGTTTAATTGCAACACACATAAAATACAAGCCTTATGCTGCCTGTTTAATCGCAGCTGCAACACAAAATAAAGAGAAGAAATGTAAAACAAGTTGCTGCTTATTATAGATGGCATATAATACAATAGAAGGAATTAAATAGCAGAAAGAACTGAAACTGCATGGATTGTATAGTAGTAGACTATTTTTGCACCCAACAAATATCACCGAGCATAAGCACAGCTGGCATTATGAAATGTCTAATGACACCGGCCCGTCCTGAATTACTCTCGTGGTTACATCGTTTATATGGTTCGAATACTATGCATGCAAACCAATCCGTATTTGAACGAGTATTCTGTACTAACGATCGTTTCACCGCAAGATGGAGTCAGCAATTATGTTACTCGCTAGGTCAATGGTTCTGTTCTACAGCGAAGAACTATCAAGTATAGTTACCTGAATATTCTAACATCACTTAAGCGCCGGCAATTATAGAGACAACCCTTCCGGTAGTGTTACATATGAACTATCAATCACTGAATTACCGAGTATGGTATACCTGAATTACAGCCAACAACAAGCTAAAACAACGTTTTAACTTTTAAATACACTAATTCGAGTTGACATTTGTGCAAGAAAATCCAGAAGCCATAAATCATAACTGTACAGAGTAAATCTTATTCGTTTAATTGGTTACACTAAGGAAACAAAGCGGACATTGCATCAACACTTAGTCTCCAACATGCTCAAACTTCATTGCGTCAGCTAGGTCAAGCATACATTCAATGGCATACCTCGCTTTTAGGAGCAAAAGAATGGTGAAGACCTCAAGGCTGTTGAACCCACGATCCACAAAGTCACCCTGCAAGAAGCCAAGAGAAACTCAGTTCAGGAAACCGAGGAGAGGCCACAACCAACCAACCCAAAGACACCAAACCACCAGCAGAGGAGCCAGAGACCATAAATATGTAGTTGGTCTCGGGGACATGGCCTCCCGTGGCAAAGAGGAGAATGGTATAGACAGAAGACTTACCTAATCCGGTAAAGACAACGCTGCTTCAGTTGCAGCACAGTGAGCTTGACACTGAGAATCATGTGCCATGGTTTCAGTTGTAGCACACACTCCATCAGGTATGCAAGAAAAACCAAGCGAGGTAGGTGTTACTAGGCTTCAATGATGCAGGTAAAACCAAGTACAGTAAGGGCCAATTAAATATTAGCATGAAATAATTACAGCATGATGTACAATATGTAACCCTGCCTCAAAATCTGGGTATAAATTTACTAGGCTCCAGTTCTAAGAAAAGCAAACATCCCATCGATCATTGTTTCCTCCAGCTCCTGCCAAATTATATCATTAACACCAACATGGTATACAAGGTAAGAGATACAAGTTACTTCATTTTGTAAACAAACCAGTCAAACAAGCAGTGTAGCAAGTTGAAATTTCAGCATGTAAAGAAAGAGGAAAAGGCTAGAGCTATAGCTACCATGAGGTATGACTTCCAATAACTGGACAATGTATAAAGAAGGAACTATGCTAACCGCAAAACATCATCTAGTGATCTCTCTGAATTTTGTAACATTAAACAATAAAATCACAGTCTTCAAAGAACAGTTCATGAATCTACGCCATGAATATAACTTCTGTAGAAGATACAATTCTTGGAATTGTAGTTGACACCAAACCAGATGTAAGTATAACTACAGAAAACAACCTAGTGTTCTAGTTAGCAACAAATAATCTATCTATCTTGTAATTTAGCAATTGCCAGCAAGATCTTGTTCTGGGATGGCTCGTTTGAGTTGAGACCACAACCATGAGAATACCAGGCTGCTATTCTAGTGATCTACCTAGGCCAGCTGCAGTTAACCGGGCTCTAGTATGTATGGATATATTTCTTGCTACAGTTGGTCAGATTAGAAGGTAACATTGCAAACTGACTTTCGAACAGTGTACAAATAATTGTAGTACAAACCTGAATACAAATGCAGCATTGAAATGGTGATACAACCGTGCGCAGAACTTTGTCTGAATTCATTTTCCATTACCTAAAAGTGAGAACAAATGTGTACGCTACATTCAGATCTAACAGAAAAGCACACACGGCATCTTCTCTGCTTCAAAACGAGGAGGATAGCCGAGTTCTAAACTGAAAACAGGAGGAATGGCCAGGCATCAGGCAGGTGTAGGGTGGGTTCGTCGGCAGGCCGGGATCTCGAACCAGAGCAGGAGCGGCACGAAGACCTGGCCGCCGAGTCATACGCACCCCTCCCTGCAGAATCCGTCGCGCAAGCTTCGGACTCGCCGATGTTGTCAGCATATTCTGCACCACTGCTCTTCCGTCCCTCTGCTCCGGCTCCGGCGGGGAAAGGAGACGGCGGCGACACCAAGAAATCCTAGCTAGGAATGAGGGGAGAAGGGGGAGGAGAAGCGAGGACTTACAAGACCAGTCGCCGGAGCAGGATCTCTTCGTCGCCGTTGTCGTTTGTTTGTCCAGTTTCCGCCGCCGTCCCCTTTCCCCAGCGCACGAACGTGCGGCCTAGATGGCGGATTTGGCGTTGCCGGCCGCAGATCGATAGGTGGCGGGGGAGCACGACGGTGGAGAGAGGGAGCGGAAGATGTGGGAGGTGCATGGTGAAGGTGGGTGGCGGATCGATGGGCTCGGAGCGGCTCCGGTGGTTGGGGTGTTTCGAGGGGAAGGAGAGAGGGAGGTGGTGGCGGCGCCAGGGAGGCTAGGATTTGGATTTAGGTTTTGGAGGTAGTGACCGGTTCGGGTGAGGCGGAATAACAGGGAGGAGCGACGGATGCGCGGGAATTTTTCCCTATCGCGCGCTAGTTTCCCAATTTTTCCCTATCGCGCGCTGGTTTCCGAATTTTTCCCTCCGCGTCTCACTTTTTCTTTACACTCTTTCGTAATCCGTACCTATGGCTGCAGCTGGGACCTATGTCAGGTTGGCCCCACTGTACAGTCTGTTGCTAGGTGGTTTTGGTAGTAGTTATAAACTAATTTCAGGTAGTCATATATTATCTGCTAAAATTTCATTTTCTCTATTAAAATGGATAGAAAAACGCTACTAAAAATATGAGTTTAGCCCTACTACAAATAGCGATGTGGTAGACACGTGGACATGACACGTATGCAAGACAACTGAGGTGGCATCTAGTCATTCGACAAATATCATAAAAACCAAATATGACGATCTTAATTGGTCGTTATCGTCGTGGAAAAACGTCGTAGGCCACTTACCTAAATTGCCAATGACGTTTTTGCCCAATAACGTCACGATTTTCTAGGGTTTTGCCCCCCCCCCCCCGAGTGGCCAACGACGGTCAAAGCTAGGAACGTCATAAAGCTATGACATTTTGATTTCCAGTCATAAAAAAGCGTCATATTATGGCAGATTTCTTGTAGTGTAGCTTGTTTCTTAAACGAACGAACTTCAACTTCAGGATTACTCATTTTAGCAATAATAAAAATAAATAAAGCAAAACCGAATTAAGTAAAGTAAAACAAGTAAATAATTTTTTTGTGTTTTTGATATAAAGAAAGCAAACAAGACAGAAAATAAAATAAAGCAAGACAATAAACAAAGTAAAGAGATTGGATGTGAGAGACTCCCCTTGCAGCGTGTCTTGATCTCCCCGGCAACGGCGCCAGAAAAATAGCTTGATGACGCGTGAAGCACACGTCCGTTGGGAACCCCAAGAGGAAGGTGTGATGCGTATAGCAGCATGTTTTCCCTCAGTAAGAAACCAAGGTTATCGAACCAGTAGGAGATGAAGGCCACGTGAAGGTTGTTGGTGAAGGAGTGTAGTGCGGCGCAACACCAGGGATTCCGGCGCCAACGTGGAACCTGCACAACACAATCAAAATACTTTGCCCCAACTTAACAGTGAGGTTATCAATCTGATCGGCTTGCTGTAAACAAAGGATTAAACGTATGGTGTGGAGAATGATGTTTGCTTGCAAAGAACAACAGAGAACAATGATTGCAGTAGATTGTATTTCAGATGTAAAAGAATGGATCGGGGTCCACTGTTCACTAGTGGTGTCTCTCCAATAAGATAAATAGCATGTTGGGTGAACAAATTACAGTTAGGCAATTGACAAATAGAGAAGGCATAACAATGCACATACATATCATGATGACTACTATGAGATTTACTGTAACGGCCCCGGGTAGTACCCCTAATAGATCTGCTTGTTCTTTTGTTTTGTGCATCATCATGCAACATGCATCATATCATCCACATGATTTAACAAAATAAAATTATTTTAAATAAAAACTATTTAGTTTTCCCCTCTCATATGGTCTTATAATAAAACCTTCCCCCTATTTCTCTTTAATCAAAACCCTAATTTCCAAGAAACCCTAGTCCCTCTACCCCTCTAATTTCCTTATTTTATAATTAAGTTTGTCCAACAAATAATTTTTGTGTAATATAAGGTGGTTTGCTTTTGTTACAAATAAAGTAAATATTTTTGAAAACTATTTTGAAATCTACCTCTCACCTTGTCTCAAAATTCAAAACAGTTTTCAAAATAAAGAAGAAAACGTTTTAAAAATAAAAGACCCCAACCCCTATCCTTCCAGGCCGCAGCCCATCTCCTCTCTCCCCTAGCCTTTCTCCTTCCCTCTCCCGCAGCCCAAGTCCAGCCCAGCGGCAGCCCACCTTTTCTCCTCTCTTTCTTGGCCCGTACCGCTTCACCGAAGGAGAAACTCCTCCTTCCTCGTCGTCTTCTGGCACGAGGATGGCGTGAGGTTGCCGTGGTCCTTCCCCTCTCTCCACCAGCCTGGCCTCCACCTGCTCCCTCCCCTTCTTATCCCCTCCTCGAGGCCCCTGGAAACCCTAGCCCTCACCCATCTCCTCCCTCGCGCCGCCAGCACCCTCTTCCTCTTCCCTTTTTCTTCCACCACCGAGAACCGCGTCGCAGGTCGCCATGGCGCCGTCGCATCCGGCCGCCCCTCGCCAAGATAAAACCACCAGGAGATGCGCCTGGATGTCTTCGTTCACCTCCTGCAAGCAATCGAGCCCGGGTGCCCTCAGACACCGCCAATCTGTGGTTCCCTTCTCCGTCTCCGGCGACGTTTTTCGTCGATTCCGGCCAACCTCTGCCTCCTCCGGCAACACCGAGCATACCATCGCCTTCAGGGTGAGCTCAGCTTCCCCCTGGACATCCTCTTCTCCTTCTTTGCCTCTTGTTTCGCTTCTTCACCGTGGTGCCGACCATCTTCCGCCGCAGGCCTCGCCGCCGGCCGCGCTCCAGCTACCTCTTGGAAGCGGCGCTGCCTCCTTCGCGTCCGCGCCGACCAGGCGCATCGTTTGCGCCAAGCAGCGCATCCTGGCGGCCTCTGCATCGCCCGCACGCGCGACGCCGTCCGCCGGTGGTCACCGCCGTCCGTCCGCGCGCAGACATGGTTTGCCAGCGTGGCCTCCACGTCGACATCTGGCCCCACCTGGCCCGCTGGGTACCTCTCTCCTGGGTGAGAAAAGTTTCTTCCCATCCAGATCTAGTTCTTCTTGCAAAAGCCCCCCTGCAAAGTTTTCAGTATCAACCCGCCGTCCTCACCTCTAACCGTTTTATGGAAAACCCCCTAAACCTATGTGAAACTAACCCGGGGTCCCTCCCCAGGTCAGCATTTGTTTTCGGGTCCTTACCCCAGTTAAATAATCTGTTTTTTTACATTTTAATTAATAATAAAAAGCAATCTGTTAATATCTTTTAATTGGTAACTCGAAATAAAATGTTTTATATATCAATTTTGATCAGAAAAATGCACTGAACATTAATATGCCATCCATGTCTGCTGTTGCATCATGTTTCATACCATTTCATGATAGTTTGCATTAACACCTAATATGGAACATATGGAATATGTGGGATATTATATAAATGTTGTCCCGGTTCCATTTAACTTTGCATAGCTCACCCGTGCCTTGTGTTGCCATGCTAATCAACATTTAATTTTGGCGGTAGATAATGCAACTCCAACCCTAACTGTTTGTCCGGGGTTCCGACTCCGATTAAATTGGATAAGTGCATCGCATCATCCTTGCCATGTCATGCATGCATTCATATCTGGAGCATGCCGATTCTTCTTCGTAGTAGTAAGTGGTGCATCCGTTGTTTGTCCAGCATTTGCTTCTTCCCGGATAGGATCACGAAGTGTTGATGTGAGATACGACGAGTTCTCCGACAAGTTCTTCTGCAGCTTTTCACAGGCGAGCCCTCTCTCTTCACCTATTTACTCTCTCCCTCGCATTGCTATCCTTATGTTGCGCTTCTTTATCGAGTCACGTGTCCTATTCCACTTGTTTACCATAATAATCCTATATGTATCATTCCTTAACCATAGCCATTGCTTGATGTTTGACCCTTGCGAGTCGTAGGCGTGTTTAGGCTCTGTTGTTTATCTCGATCTGTTATCGGGATATGTTGGGTTGTTGGGAGGTTATCACATGCTATATCAGTTGTTGGAGATACACATGCTTTACTTATTTGTTAACAACTAAAATTGTAAGCGGAGGCATCTGTGAGCCCCTTTGCGAAAGCATCGGAACTTTGACTCGCTAATGTCCCCTAGGACCCGAGTTCTTGTTATCTGTTCCGAGATTGAGCGCTCTACCCATGCGTGGGGATTCACTGGGACCCCCCTCACCCATTAACTTTTCTCAAGTCAGTTGAAAAGGGGGCCACAACCTTGGTTTTATTTGGCGCATGCATGTTTATATACTGTTGCCTTCGGGTGTTTACTTCCTGTTGCCTTCGGGTGGTTTATTTCTGTACTGCACCGCATAATTGCTAGACGACTTATCTAGTGCTTGGCCGTTAGTGCCCGCCTAGACGCCTACGCAACCTCTGGGTCCGTCTCGGAGTACGGCCGAACTTCGTCACGGGTAGCTTAGTTGGGTGGCCCCCTAGACTTTCTTGTTGAACTGGGAACGGTCTTGTTGTGAGACATCCACCTGTCGTAAGTGGGTCGAGCATGCGTATGGTTACATTTGGGCAACCCCTGCAGGGTGTACATCTTATCGATAAGCCGTGTCCGCGGTTATGGACGACTTGGAATTGTATAGCTCGATCATAGAACAACTTACACTGTTATCTTGTTGCTAATAATCTGTTAATAACTTGCGTAGTAATATAGCATTACTACAACCGATACCTAATAAAACTTGTCCACCATTGAGTGCCTTTTACATTGCCTCTTCGCAATTGTTGAAGGGGATATGTGTATTTGGCTGGGTTATGTTTGTGTAGTATTTATCTGTTACCTTGTGCGCTCTCTTATCTTCTCTGAGTAGACGGATGTTGTAGCGTGTCTCTATTGGTTATAGTTTTGCTGCCGCTAAACCTACCATATAGCCCCAGGCGATATATATTTATACTCGCTCGGCGAGCATAGCCATTTCTAGTCTCGCTAAGTACATACCGGAGTTCGTTCCTTGGTACTTACTCTCGCCTTTTCCCCTTTCTCTTTTGCTTCCTCCCTTTTGCCGGCAACCGATGGCCCGACTTTGACAGGTACGATATGACGACGTTAGCAAGGTTACCCTTCCGGCTTGGCCTGGGCAGGGATATGGACGCCACTGGTTATCTTCAGGACTCTTAGTCCAATTTGTATCTTGTCCGTACTCGGATGTATTCGATCTTCTGTATGACTTGGATCTTTGTATTGTATATTTGTATCTTGACTCGTTGGAGTCGTTGTTGTAATATATGTTTCTTGTGGGCTCTATTGTAATCCTGTTGTAATGTTACCGCTCGTGTTAATTCCTCTGGCATCACGTGTGTGATTTGTCGCACACGTCGTGTCGGAGGGCGTCTCAGAATCGATATCGTGCGGATTTCGGCGGGATCGCTGGAATCCTCATGGTACCGGTTCCGGGGCGTCACATTTACTTAGGGCAATACGACAAAGAACATAGACCGCTATCCAGCATGCATCTATGCCTAAAAAGTCCACCTTCGGGTTAGCATCCGCACCCCTTCCAGTATTAAGTTGCAAACAACAGACAATTGCATTAAGTACTGTGCGTAATGTAAACAATACAAATATCCTTAGACAAAGCATTGATGTTTTGTCCCTAGTGGCAACAGCACATCCACAACTTTAGGGGTTGCTGTCACTCCCCGCATTCAATGGAGACATGAACCACTATCGAGCATAAATACCCCCTCTTGGAGTTACAAGTATCAACTTGGCCAGAGCCTCTACTAGCAACGGAGAGCATGCAAGATCATAAACAACACATATATGATAGATCGATAATCAACTTGACATAGTATTCCATATTCATCGGATCCCAACAAACACAACATGTAGCATTATGATACGTCTAATTTGCATCACTATTTTATATCATAATTTGCTGTTATTCATTGATAAATTTCATATTTGGATATAATACTTATGTTATTTCATCTATTTTGCATGTTTCATGATTATTGGAGGATCGCGCACCGGAGCCAGGATTCTGCTGGAAAAAGCACCGTCAGAATGCAATATTTCGGAAGATCAACAATTGACGGGAATTACACGAAAAATCCTATTTTTACAGATGACGAAGGGAGCCAGAAGGGGGAGAAGAGGGGACCCGAGGTGGGCCCACCCCATAGGTCGGCGCGGCCCAAGGCCTGGCCGCGCCGCCCTGTGAGGAGGGGGGCCCACTGCCCCTCTCGCCTCCTTTTCTTCGCGTACTCCTTCGTCCCGAAAACCTAAGCCAGAGAGGTACGTCGCGAGGAGTCACAGCCGCCTCTGCGGGGCGGAGAACACCAGAGAGAAAAGAGCTCTCCGGCAGGCTGAGATCTGCCGGGGAAATTCCCTCCCGGAGGGGGAAATCGACGCCATCGTCACCGTCATCGAGCTGGACATCATCTCCATAACCATCATCATCTTCATCATCATCACCGCCGTCTCCACCGCTGCACCTCGTCACCGCTGTAGCAATTTGGGTTTGATCTTGATTGTTTGATAGGGGAAACTCTCCCGGTGTTGATTTCTACTTGTTATTGATGCTATTGAGTGAAACCGTTGAACTAAGGTTTATGTTCAGATTGTTATTCATTATCATATCACCTCTGATCATGTTCCATATGATGTCTCGTGAGTAGTTCGTTTAGTTCTTGAGGACATGGGTGAAGTCTAAATGTTAGTAGTGAAGTATGGTTGAGTAATATTCAATGTTATGATATTTAAGTTGTGGTGTTATTCTTCTAGTGGTGTCGTGTGAATGTCGACTACATGACACTTCACCTTTATGGGCCTAGGGGAATGCATCTTGTACTCGTTTGCCAATTGCGGGGTTGCCGGAGTGACGAAACCTGAGCCCCCGTTGGTATATCGATGCAGGAGGGATCGCAGGATCTCAGAGTTTAAGGCTGTGGTTAGATTTATCTTAATTACTTTCTTCTAGTTGCGGATGCTTGCAAGGGGTATAATCACAAGTATGTATTAGTCCTAGGAAGGGCGGTACATTAGCATAGGTTCACCCACACAACACTTATCAAAACAATGAAGATTAATTAGCTGTATGTAGCGAAAGCACTAGACTAAAATCCCGTGTGTCCTCGGGAACGTTTGGTCATTATAAGTAAACAAACCGTCTTGTCCTTTGTGCTAAAAAGGATTGGGCCACTCGCTGCAATTGTTACTCTCGCACTTTACTTACTCGCACTTTATTCATCTGTTACATCAAAACCCCCTGAATACTTGTCTGTGAGCATCTACGAGTGAATCCTTCATCGAAACAGCTTGTCAACACCTTCTGCTCCTCGTTGGGATCGACATTATTACTTATCGAAGATACTACGATACACCCCCTATACTTGTGGGTCATCAAGACTATTTTCTGGCGCCGTTGCCGGGGAGTGAAGCGCTATTGGTAAGTGGAATTGGTAAGGGAAATTTGTACTGTTTGTGCTGATTTTATTTCTGCCTGCTGCTGTAACTCATTATGGAGAGATCTTCTCTTGAGTGTTTATTTGGGAAATCTGCTACTACTGCAAAGGTAGTGGATGAGTTGCCAGGTAAGGAAGAATTACCATACAAAATACCTATGAAAATTATTGAACGTGTAGTGGGTAACCGTTATACAGGGGATGGAACTGTCCACCCTGGAGATCATTTACTTGTTCTTACATGAATTATGCGGTTTATTCAAGTGTGCAGGTATTGCTATGGATGAAGTGAGGAAGAAACTATTCTCTGTGTCGCTGTCTGGTAAAGCGGCGCATTGGTATAAATTACTGGATAATGGGGATTCTCTTGAATGG
The DNA here is from genome assembly GCF_022539505.1 of Lolium rigidum. Lineage (NCBI taxonomy): Eukaryota > Viridiplantae > Streptophyta > Magnoliopsida > Poales > Poaceae > Lolium > Lolium rigidum. The sequence continues at coordinate 44,154,576 of NC_061512.1, forward strand.
AATGATATTGTGCCCCGGTTTTATTCTAAGTTCTATCCTCCAAGTGAGATTAACAAAGATCGGAATCGCATATATAATTTTTGGCCTCATGAAGGAGAAAGTATTGCCCAAGCGTGGGGGAGATTGAAGTCTTTAATGCTCAAATGCCCCATTCATGAGCTTCCCGGTAATATTATTATTGATAATTTCTATGCAAGACTTTCTTTTCAAGACAAGACCTTGCCGGATACTTCTTGTTCCGGATCATTTACTCGCAACAAGGAAGAGTTTAAAAGGGACCTTCTTAATCGGATCCAAGAAAATACCGAAGGATGGGAGAACGACAAGGATAGAGAATCAGGTATAAATTATGATTATAAATGCATTGAAGCTTTTATGGATACTGATAAATTTCGTAATATGAGTGCTACTTATGGTCTTGATTCTCAAGTTGCTGCAAATCTTTATAAAGCTTTTGCTTCTCATTATGAATTGCCTAAGAAGAACTTTGATAAGTATCATGAACCGTATAAAGATAAAATTGATTCATCTATAAATAAATGTGTTGTAGTTGAAACTCGTTGATCATGTTATTCCTGAAGCTTATATTGAAAAAACTCCTTTCCCTGCTAAAATGAAGGACTACTCTGTTATAAATAGTGCAGTTCATAAAAGTGAAAAGAAACCTATAGAACCTGAAGAACAAATAAAAGTTGAACCTGTTGTTGCAATTGTTAAAGATCTTGTGACTGAAAATGTAGAAGATGGTCATATTATTTTCTGTGAAGATGCTTCTAATATTGTCTCGCATCCTAATAAGTCTAGGAAAGCTAATGTTCCTATGCTATCCGTTAGAATTGGTGATCATTGTTATTATGGATTATGTGATATTGGTGCAAGTATTAGTGCTATTCCTTATGAGCTTTACACGGAGATTATGCACGAAATTAGTTCTTGTGAACTTGAAGATATTGATGTGGTTATTCGGCTGGCTAATAGAGAAACTATCTCTCCAATTGGTATTATTCGAGATGTGGAAGTTCTATGTGGTAAGATTAAATATCCTCGCTGACTTTTTGGTACTTGGTTCTGCTGCTAGTAAATATTGTCCTATCATTTTTGGTAGACCTTTTCTAAATACTTGTGGAGCTATTATAGATTGCAAGAAAGAGAAAATTTTGACTAAATTTGCTGGTGAATCTTATGAGTTTAACTTCTCTAAATTTACCAAAACCCCTTATAAAATTTATTCGCCTAATAGTGATTTTAAAGTTGAACAGTGTGCATCTATTGCTCTTGCTCCTAATAATCCTTTGCAGCAACATTTGGATAATAGTGAGAGTGAAGTTTTTAGGGAAGAAAGAAATGAGCTTGATGAAATTTTCCTTCGTCAACCTATTCTTAAGCATGATTTACCGAGTGGAAGATTTGGGTACAACACCACCACCAAAGGAAGATCCTGTCTTTGATTTAAAACCATTGCCTGATAATCTTAAATATGCTCATATTGATGATAAGAAAATATATCCTGTTATTATTAGTTCTAAGCTTTCAGAGTTTGAAGAAGAAAGGTTATTGGAAATACTGAAGAAACACCGAGGTTCTATTGGCTACACTCTTGATGACTTGAAGGGGATTTCTCCCTCTATTTGCCAACACGCCATTAATATGGAAGATGATGCGAAGCCTGTTGTTGAACCTCAGCGTCGTCTAATTCCTAAGATGAAGGATGTGGTAAGAAATGAGGTATTAAGACTTCTTGAAGCTGGTATTATATATCCTATTGCTGATAGTAGATGGGTTAGTCCTGTGCATTGTGTTCCTAAGAAAGGAGGAATGACTGTTGTGCCTAATGATAATGATGAGCTCATACCTCAAAGAGTAGTTGTAGGTTATAGAATGTGCATTGATTATCGAAAAGTTAATAAGGTTACTAAGAAAGATCATTACCCTTTGCCTTTTATTGATCAAATGTTAGAAAGGTTATCTAAAAATACTCATTTTTGCTTTCTTGATGGTTATTCGGGTTTTCACAAATTGCTCGTTAAAACTAAAGATCAAGAGAAAACCACTTTCACTTGTCCCTATGGAACTTATGCTTATAGGCGTATGCCTTTTGGTTTATGTAATGCTCCTGCTACTTTTCAAAGATGCATGTCTGCTATTTTTCATGGCTTTTGTGAGAGTATTGTAGAGGTATTCATGGATGATTTTTCTCGTCTATGGGAATTCTTTTGATAGTTGTTTGCGAAACCTTGATAAAGTTTTGCGGAGATGTGAAGAAACTAACCTTGTTCTTAATTGGGAGAAATGCCACTTTATGGTTAATGAAGGAATTGTATTGGGACATAAAATTTCCGAGAGAGGTATTGAAGTTGATAGAGCTAAAGTTGAAGCTATTGAGAAGATGCCCTATCCTAGGGATGTTAAAGGTATTCGTAGTGTTCTTGGTCATGCTGGGTTTTATAGGAGGTTTATTAAATATTTCTCCAAGATTTCAAAGCCTCTTACTAATCTTCTTCAAAAAGATGTACCTTTTGTTTTTGATGATGATTGTAAGGAAGCTTTTGAAACTCTAAAGAAAGCCTTAACAACTGCCCCTATAGTTGAACCTCCCGATTGGAATTTACCATTTGAAATTATGTGTGATGCTAGTGATTTCGTTGTAGGCGCTGTTCTTGGACAGCGAGTAGATAAAAAACTGAATGTTATTCATTATGCTAGTAAAACTCTTGATGCTGCTCAAAGAAATTATGCTACTACTCGAAAAAGAATTGTTAGTCGTAGTCTTTGCTTGTGATAAATTTAGATCTTATATTGTTGATTCAAAAGTTACGATTCATACTGATCATGCTTGCAATTAGATACCTTATGACAAAGAAAGATGCTAAGCCAAGGCTTATTAGATGGGTACTTCTTTTGCAAGAATTTGATTTACATATTGTAGATAGGAAAGGTGCTTGATAATCCCGTTGCTGATAATTTGTCTAGATTGGAAAATATTGCTTATGATCATGTTCCTGTTAATGATAGTTTTCCAAATGAACAATTGGCTGTAATAAAGGTGAGCTCGCGAGACAGTCCTTGGTATGCTGATTATGCTAACTTTATTGTTTCCAAGTACTTGCCTCCGACCTTTTCAGCTCAGCAAAAGAGGAAATTCTTTTATGACTTGAGGCATTATTTTTGGGATGACCCACACTTATATAAAGAAGGAGTGGATGGTATTCTGCGAAGATGTGTTCCCGAATATGAACAACAAGAGATATTGATTAAATGTCATGGTAGTGCTTATGGAGGACATCACGCCGGAGATAGAACCGCGCAAAAGGTTCTACAATCAGGTTTTTATTGGCCAACTCTCTTCAAAGATGCAAGGAAGTTTATTTTATCTTGTGATGAATGTCAAAGGGTTGGTAATATCTCCAGACGCAATGAAATGCCTATGAATTATACTCTTGTTATTGAACCGTTTGATTGTTGGGGATTTGACTTCATGGGACCTTTTCCCTCTTCGGAAGGTAACACTCATATACTTGTTGCTCGTTGATTATGTTACTAAATGCGTGGAAGCCATACCTACAAAAAGTGCTGATGGTGAGACCTCTTTAAGAATGCTTTTAGATATTATTTTTCCTAGATTTGGAGTTCCTAGATATATTATGACAGATGGAGGTTCTCATTTTATTCATGGTGGTTTTAGAAAAACTCTTGCTAAATATGGTATTAATCATAGAATTTCTTCCGCTTATCATCCTCAAACTAGTGGGCAAGTAGAACTATCAAATAGAGAAATTAAATCTATCTTGCAAAAGACTGTTAATAAAACTAGAAAGAATTGGGCTAGTAAATCGAAGGAAGCACTATGGGCTTATAGAACTGCTTATAAAAATCCCATGGGAATGTCACCTTATAAAATGGTTTATGGAAAATCTTGTCATTTACCTTTAGAACTAGAGCACAAAGCTTATTGGGCTGTTAGAGAACTAAATAAAGATCCTAAACTAGCCGGTAATAAGAGGTTGTTGCAATTAAGTTCTCTAGATGAATGGAGAAGTGAAGCTTATGAAAATTCTAAACTCTTTAAAGAGAAAGTTAAGAAATGGCATGATAGAAGGATTATCAAAAGAGAGTTTAATATTGGGGATAAAGTCCTATTGTATCGGTCTCGTCTCAGATTCTTTGCAGGGAAATTACTCTCGAAATGGGACGGACCATATGTTGTTGAGGAGGTGTATCGATCAGGAGGAATTAAAATTAGTTCTCTCCAAGGCAACGCCACGCAAGTGGTGAATGGACAAAGACTCAAGCATTATATCTCAGGTGATTCTTATAATGTAGATGTTGATGTTATTCAAGTGGAAACACCGGAGGCTTTCATTAAAGGTCAAATTGACAGTCCGCCAGAACTCGACTTTGAATAGGTAACAGTACAGGTAATAAAAAGTTCGCGATTTACTTTCCGAACAATGTTTTTACTGTTTTTGGAAAATATGAAAAATTACGAGATCGAAACGGAGTGGAGGAGGCGCACGAGGAGGTGCCCCCATAGGCCGGCGCGGGCCCCAGCCTGGCCGCGCCGCCCTATGAGGACACCGCCTCGTTGCCCCTCTCCGACTCTGGTTCGACCTGGTACTTTCCGTTTGTTGTGAAAATTTTTGCTATATAATCCCCCGGACCCCTGGAGGTCCGTATATCGTTTTCTCGACGTGTTTTGTTTTGAGTTGTTTCTGCCAGGATCTGTCTTTGATCTAGAGCACCATGGCCTCCGACAACAAGGGCAAAGGGCCTTCGAAGGAAGAAGTGAAAAGGGTGTCGTCAAAACAAGAGCAACAAGCTGTTGGGAGTAAGCAAGCCTTGGTGGGATCTGTTGACACTCGACGTTCTTTCTCTCATAACTTGCAGGGAGCCTTACCACCTGCTCTTGGCCTCGACTCTTTCCCTATGCTGTAAGAAGCTCTACAGACTACTGATGAGTTTTGTGGTCAATACCGGGCTCTAAGAAGAGAAGTGGAGATACTCAGGGAGGAGAATTACCGACTCTGTAGAATGCTGGAATATTACTCGATGCCCATCACAAGGTCGCCACCGCCAACTTCAGATAACAATGAATCTCTTCGAGTCTTAGTGCAGAATTGCCAAGCTGAGAAGCTGAAGCTGAAGGAGATCTGTAAGAAGCGCGGGAGGAATTCATCACCACCATCGCCAAAGGAGTAATTCATCATCGGTATTGGCATCCCCTTGGTTTGTTCCAAGCTTGGGGGAGTGCCGCGGTATCACATCATCACTACCTTTTACTTTTTACTATCAAGTAGTGTCATATCATGAGTAGGGAAGTTATCATATAAGATGGGTTGCAGTGTGGAAGTATCTCTCCTTTAGTTGGTTGTCTATGTATCCCTTGGTGTGAGTTATCGTTATGAAATATTAATGAGAAGTCTTATATATCATTTACATATTGCACACCTTATTTTAGTTTGCAATTTCTATTATATGATTGATCTTGATTTTAGTATTGGTACCACTTTGGGAGCATTGAGTAAATCTATTTGGTTTTGGCAAACTTAGCATTGGTCAATAGCAACAACACCTTGAGGTTTAAGTAGAAAAGAGAAATACATATATTTGTTTCATTATCTTCCTTTCTTGTTAGCTCATAGCTTTTTATTCTGAAGTTAAAATTGTTTGTGCTTGCAAGAAAGATGCATGATTGTTTCTATCACATGTATATTCGTTTGTTTCCCTCAACTCTTATGCTTGCTAATTAACCTTGCAAGCCAAAGACCTGTACTGAGAGGGAATGCTTCTCGTGCATCCAAACCTGAACCCAAACCTTTGCCATTTGTGTCCACCATATCTACCTACTGCATGGTATTTCCTGCCAATCCAAGTAAATACTTCATGTGCTACCTTTAAACAATTCAAAACTTATTACTTCTTATTTGTGTCAATGTTTTATAGCTCATGAGGAAGTATGTGGTGTTTTATCTTTCAGTCTTGTTAGGCAGCCTCCACTAATGGACTAGTGGCTTCATCCACTTATCCTATAATTTTGCAATAAGAGCCGGCAACGGGGTTCCCAGCCCCAATTAATCAACTTTCATTAATAATTCTCTTCACATGTTTTGCTCTGATTCATCGGTAAGCAACTTAATTTTGCAATAGACACTCCTCCATGGTATGAGATTGTTGGAAGGCACCCGAGGATTCGGTTAGCCATGGCTTGTGTAAGCAAAGGTTGGGGGAGTGTCATCCTTAAATAAACTAAAGTACATGTGTAAACAAAAGAGAAGAGGGATGATCTACCTTGCTGGTAGAGATAACGTCCTTCATGGGAGCCGCTCTTTGGAGGTCTCGTTTGGCAAGGGGGTTAGAGTACCCGCTACCATTCGTTGACAACAACAAACACCTCTCAAAACTTTACTTTTATTCTCTTTATATGATTTCAAAACTGAAAAAGCTCTAGCACATGATTTAATCCCTGCTTCCCTCTGCGAAGGGCCCGTCTTTTACCTTATGTTGAGTCGATAAACCTATTTCCCTCCATCTCGAGCAAGCATTTTAGTTGTTGTGATCAAACTATTATATTGTGATTTGCTTCATCATGTCTTTTATTCTTCCTTGTTTAGTACAAGTTTTACCTGAATGAATATAGCTTTGAAAGTTATCAATGATCATTATGATTGAGTATGCAAGATAAGCCATATAAACTTTAACATGAGAGCGCTGCTCAATAGATAAGTATAATCTGTTAACTCGTTCTCTGACCAAGAACAAAGTTTGCCATCACCAACTATGATTTCTTATGCACCTTTATTTGTGATTACCTTATACTTGTTTCAAGTTGAGTTATATGAGGAAGTTGTTTACTAGAATGTCTTGTGTGAATGAATATGATGCTTCTTGTCCATATTTGATTTATCGACTCTTCACTCCATAAACATGTGGTCCCGTTTACCGAGTTCGGTTTCGCTTGGGGACAAGCGAGGTCTAAGCTTGGGGGAGTTGATACGTCCAATTTGCATCACTATTTTATATCATAATTTGCTGTTATTCATTGATAAATTTCATATTTGGAGATAATACTTATGTTATTTCATCTATTTTGCATGTTTCATGATTATTGGAGGATCGCGCACCGGAGCTAGGATTCTGCTGGAAAAAGCACCGTCAGAATGCAATATTTCGGAAGATCATCAATTGACGGGAATTACACGAAAAATCCTATTTTTCCAGATGACGAAGGGAGCCAGAAGGGGGAGAAGAGGGGACCCGAGGTGGGCCCACCCCATAGGCCGGCGCGGCCCAAGGCCTGGCCGCGCCGCCCTGTGAGGAGGGGGCCCACAGCCCCTCTCGCCTCCTTTTCTTCGCGTACTCCTTCGTCCCGAAAACCTAAGCCGAGAGGTACGTCGCGAAGAGTCACAGCCCGCCTCGCGGGGCGGAGAACACCAGAGAGAAAAGAGCTCTCCGACAGGCTGAGATCTGCCGGGGAAATTCCCTCCCGGAGGGGGAAATCGACGCCATCGTCACCGTCATCGAGCTAGACATCATCTCCATCACCATCATCATCATCTTCATCATCATCACCGCCGTCTCCACCGCTGCACCTCGTCACCGCTGTAGCAATTTGGGTTTGATCTTGATTGTTTGATAGGGGAAACTCTCCCGGTGTTGATTTCTACTTGTTATTGATGCTATTGAGTGAAACCGTTGAACTAAGGTTTATGTTCAGATTGTTATTCATTATCATATCACCTCTGATCATGTTCCATATGATGTCTCGTGAGTAGTTCGTTTAGTTCTTGAGGACATGGGTGAAGTCTAAATGTTAGTAGTGAAGTATGGTTGAGTAATATTCAATGTTATGATATTTAAGTTGTGGTGTTATTCTTCTAGTGGTGTCGTGTGAACGTCGACTACACGACACTTCACCTTTATGGGCCTAGGGGAATGCATCTTGTACTCGTTTGCCAATTGCGGGGTTGCCGGAGTGACGAAACCCGAGCCCCGTTGGTATATCGATGCGGGAGGGATCGCAGGATCTCGAGTTTAAGGCTGTGGTTAGATTTATCTTAATTACTTTCTTGTAGTTGTGGATGCTTGCAAGGGGTATAATCACAAGTATGTATTAGTCCTAGGAAGGGCGGTACATTAGCATAGGTTCACCCACACAACACTTATCAAAACAATGAAGATTAATTAGCCGTATGTAGCGAAAGCACTAGACTAAAATCCCGTGTGTCCTCGAGAACGTTTGGTCATTATAAGTAAACAAACCGGCTTGTCCTTTGTGCTAAAAAGGATTGGGCCACTCGCTGCAATTGTTACTCTCGCACTTTACTTACTCGCACTTTATTCATCTGTTACATCAAAACCCCCTGAATACTTGTCTGTGAGCATCTACAGTGAATCCTTCATCGAAACTGCTTGTCAACACCTTCTGCTCCTCGTTGGGATCGACACTCTTACTTATCGAAGATACTACGATACACCCCCTATACTTGTGGGTCATCACATTACAAATAGATGATCTTGATCATGATAGGCAGCTCACAAGATCTAAACATGATAGCACAAGAGGAGAAGACAACCATCTAGCTACTGCTATGGACCCATAGTCCAAGGATGAACTACTCACGCATCAGTCCGGAGGCGGGCATGGTGATGTAGAGCCCTCCGGTGATGATTCCACTCTCCAGCAGGGTGCCGGAGGCGATCTTCAGAACCCCCGAGATGGGGTTGACGGCGGCGGTGTCTCAGTAACTTTTCTCGTATCGTGGCTCTCCGTACTAGGGTTTTCGCGACAGAAGGATTATATAGGCGAAGGGGCAGAGTCGGGGGACGCCCGAGGGGCCCACCCCATATGGCGGCGCGGCCAGGGGTGGGGCCGCTCCCCCCTATGGTGTGGCCGCCTCGTGGCCCCTCTTCGTCTCCTCTGCAGTGTTCTGGAAGACTCCGTGGAAAATAGGACCGTTGGCTTTTGTTTCGTCCAATTCCGAGAATATTTCCTGTGTAGGATTTCTGAAACCAAAAACATCAGAAAACAGGAACTGGCGCTTCGGCATCTTGTTAATAGGTTAGTGCCAGAAAATGCATAAAAATGATATAAAATTTATATAAAACATGTGAGTATTGTCATAAAACTAGCATGAAACATAAGAAATTATAGATACGTTTGAGACGTATCAGCTCCCAACAAATCACCACAAAGGTATAAATTCTGTCTAGGGTTACAAGAACCCAAGAATAACAAGCTTATCGCTTTCACTTCCACGAATCACTGTAGAAAGGTCAAACTGATGCATGAAATGCAATGACAAATCCTTTACTCCGAAATTTCACCAAAGCTACAAAAACTTGTTGGCGAAGAAGAGAGGAAGAACAAAGGAAATCCACAAAGAACTCCAAGATCAAGATCTAGAGGTTTCCACTCGCAAAGAGAGGGATTTGATTGGTAGAAATGTAAATCAAAATTTCCTCTTACTTTTCTCTCAAAAAGATTCACGAAGCATGGGAGGAATAGAGGGACAGGTAAAGCTCTCAAGGTCAACAATGGTGGAGAGCTAAAGGAGGAAGAAGTTGGGAGATAGAGGAGGAAGAAAGCCTTAAAAAGGGGTATGAGATTTCTTCCCATTGGGGCCAAAATCGCGACTGGACAGCAGTGCTGGCCTGGTTCCACCGGCAGTGTCGGCCTGCTCCCGGCGGCAGTTCCGGCCTCCTATTTTTACCCAAACACCCGATACGAAAACCTTAAACTTTTGCAGCCAGACTTCGAATTTGAAGATCTTGGGCTCATTCAAATCACAAAAAACTCAGCTCAACAATAATATGCATTGAAAAATCATAGTAAAGCATGGGAGTATCAAAACATATGAATAAAGATTTTACCTATCTATAAAAGACAAACCGATAAAACTTCCAATATGGAAAATGCAATAACTTGAGTTAGGAAACTCAGATTTAGGTGCATTTTTTTTTGTTGTAAAGAGGGTGAAAAAAGATAGCCCACAAAGAGTGAAAAACTTAAGAAAAAGTGGGGTTGATTTTTCTATGGATTTTAGAGTGAAACCTCTCAACACGAAGAACCGAGGAAAACTCTTATATCGAAAACACAACAAGTGATTCATGCGAAATCCGTTTTCGATGAACTAGAGATTTCTACGGAAATAACCATAAGCTATAAACAACCACATGGATAAGATCTAAATAACAACCAAGAAAGATGATGAAAGGATGCGCCAACTAACCTATAAACCGGTCTCCCAACTAAACCATGAGACTGATAAGAAAGAAAAACTATCAATAGCAAACCTTAACCTTGCCAATTCCACTTGAGCTCGATGATGACGGTCGTGACCGAAACAAGATGGAACACCTTTCTTGATTGTGCTTGCTTGGTGAAGTCTTGCAAATTGCTTCCCCATACTCCACTATGAGAGATTCTTCTTCGGTGTATCTTCACATATCCATGATCACCATATGGATGGCAAGATTCAAGCATATGATCTCTTCGAGTTGGCTCATCTTGAAACTGCACACATTTCTTCTTTCTTCATAATGTTGATGTCTTGAAGTTAAACTTGAGGGCTCACTTCAAATTCATCTACAAGACATACTTGACACTTGATGTTCTTCATCAATTTCTTCTTATTTCAACATTGAAGCCAACATATGGTTCAAGCATTGCCTATGGATAACTCCTACAGATATAACTCAATGCAAACATTAGTCCATAGGGATTGTCGACCAAAACCACACATGGAGGCTCTATGTCCGTTGTTTTACTGATATGTAACAAACATGTCGTTCTTCCAATCGTTTCGGCTTGTCGTGCCATATGACATGTATCTATGATTATATGTGAACTTGTCGTGCTTGTGCCGTTTGACATGTATCTATATGAGTATATGTGAACTTGTCTTTGTGGATGTTAATGAAATTTTATACTTGACTTGCTTTTGTTGTATGATTCAGTTCTGCTATATATATACATATAAATGTTAGGGATTTGTAATATGTAGAATCGAGAAATAAAAAAAATTGGAACCACATGTGCCAACGGCCATGTCATTGGCAGAAAGGGTCACCCAGGTGGCTTGGAGCTGCCATGTGCGGAGACGTGGCAATGTGCCGATGGCCACAGTCGACATCGGTTGCATTGTGCCGTTGGCCAGGCAATCAGCGTCACCCCTTTCATTGGCAACCAGCTAGGCCGATGACTAGACCGTCGTGGTAGCCCTGCCCTCATGTGCTTTGAGGTGCGGACACGTGCAGAGTTGGGCCGACGGCTGGGCCATTGGTGTAGCTCGGGACGCCATCACACAAACGTTGCGGTCAAAATTGTACGCTGGTGGGACGTTGTGCCTAGAGCTAGGTAAATCCATCGGCATATAGTAGGCACACTAACATTCTAGACAATGATGACATCTTCCTCTATTGTGCCGCCCCGAGCTGTGCGTAGAAAGCTATGCTGACAACTTCTTAGATTTTGATGGATTCTAACGTTTTCCTATAGGGGTGGACAGATTTCCAAACATAACGACCGGCATATGCATGCTTTTTCGAAATGGATGTTCTACCACAGCCTCTGCATTAAAATGATGGATATAACCGTTTTTGTTAATATTTTTCAACGAGACGTTACAAGAAAAATATAAAGATTAAACTGAAACCACCTCACTAACGACAGATGCCGTAATACCTACAAGCTTGATGAAGGAGGTGACCGTGTCGGGGGCTCATGCTCGGACCTCACAACCGCACATCACCAGACACCCAATTGCATGTTGGGAACACAAACTGGTCTAGCAAACCATGAGCACACCGTTGGACCAGCTTGAGATTTCAATACCACCATCTTTTGCTGACCCAAGAAAGGCTCAAGGTATTGACCTTGTTAGGCCTGACATCGACGTGTTGGGCATATGCATGCATACTCAATATAATTTATTACAAATGAAGTTTGTTCATTTTATTTGCTGAATATAATCTTATTGCATACTAGCAAAAGTGCCCGTGCGTTGCATCGGGAAACAAATACTCAAACCCACCATTTTACGCTTTATATGGGAAAACAATTTTCTTGCCTCATTCATATTGACAATGAAAATAAATTTGTCCATTAACTAAAATTTGGTCAGTTAATAAGAATATCCTAACATTAAGAGATAGAGCATGAATCTATTGTGTCAAGAAGTTCTAAAAATTCACTTAAATTATTTCGGTGGGTTTCATAGACCATGGTTCATGGTTGGGACAACGTGATCAAAATTAAAAATTTCCCAATTATTTGTAGGAAAACGCCGTGGAACCTCCGGGGGAAACGAACGTTTTCCTTTCCCCATCTTCCTTCGTCTCTTCTCCCTGTTCTATCCCGGCAAACTCCATGTGGGGAACACTACCTGCTACTTTGCATCTACGGCTCCACGCGGAGAGGCCATGTCGCCACCGCCGGAAAAACGGATAGCGCCGCCTCCACCCCCGCCACTACTTGCTTCTGCAAGCTCCGACTTGGCCAGATCCTCCTCTCACGTGCGTGTTGCTCGGATACCACCGTCGCGGGCGTTGCAAGAGGAGGGGCTTGACTCTCGAGTGGTCGTCGTTCGCCCCGCTGCTCCCCATCTCGCCGGAAGCCACCCACCACATCCTCTCACCCACCGCGCCAGCGGGTACTACATGCTGCGGTGGTGGTTGCTACTATCGGCGCCGGCGACCGCTACAAGCGGCAGCTGCGTCGGCTGCTACATGTGGCGGAGACGGCCGCTACAATCGGCACCAGCGACTGCTGCTTCTAGCGGTGATGGCGGCTGCTACGTGCGGCGGTGGAGGCTGCTACAATTGACGGTGGCGGCTGCTACATGCGGCGGTGGCGGCTGCTACAATCAACGCCGGCGACTGCTGCAGGCGGCGGCGGCTGCTGCTTCTAGCGGCGACGACGGCTGCTACATGTGGCGGTGGGCGGTGGAGGTTGTTACAATTGACGCCGGTAGCTGATGCAAGCGGTGGCAGCGTGCTACAAGCTGTCCGCCGCCGTACCTTGGGCATCCGCCATCCGGAGGTGCTGCCATGGGCGAACTATTCTGCTGCCAATCCTTGGCGGCATTGCTTGCTACGAGGGGTGGCCACATCTGCCGCAAGCCGCCCCGCCATGGCTGCCTTGCTGCAACAAGTCGTGGGGCGCTCAGGTACCACCTCAGCTGCCTGGGCGACCGAGGCTGCTGCAAACCTTAAGCGGCGCTGCTACCTGGGGCGTCCAGGTTTTCTACCTTGGCCTTCCAGCTTTGCTGCCATGGACTACCGGCGCCGCTGCTTTGGGAGGCCGACGTCGCTACAAGATGCCAGTGTTGCTGACGGTGGTGCTGCCGGCGGTCGGCCGGGGGAAACGAACGTTTTCCTTTCCCCATCTTCCTTCGTCTCTTCTCCCTGTTCTATCCCGCGCTGCTTTGGGAGGCCGACGTCGCTACAAGATGCCAGTGTTGCTGCCGGTAGCATGCGGCGTTGTTGACGGTGGTGCTGCCGGCGGTCGGCCGCTCTGGTCGACGGTCTGCCGGCGGTGGTCGGCGAAACGGCTATGCTGCGATGGTCACGATACTTGTTGTGTAACACACGTCTCTGCTGCAAGCCGGCGGCGGAGCTTCATCGCCGGCGGTGGTTGGAGCCCGATAGAGTTGCGCCTCGCGGGGAAGCTGCGTGCGGAAGTGGTGCTGCCAGAGGAGAAGGGGAATTTTTGCGGTTTGGTTTGGTCAAAAGTGGGAATCGGTCCTAGCCTGAGTGGGGTTATGGGACACGTGTCGAGCAGTCGAGGCGGTGGATCGAGGCTTCCGATCCCCCGGGGGACGCTCAACACGGCCCTTATTTGTATATTTTTCAGATGTTTGGTTTAAATTAAGCAAGGTTTTATAAAATCTTGAGTGTTTTAAAACTTTTTTAAAGATCATCTTTTTCTCAAATTTTTTTTTTGAAGTCTATCTTTTTCTCAAATGAAAATTCCAAAAGATTTCAGGAATAAAACAGGGAGAAGCCTCCATCAAATTAACTTACCGGCCCAGGTAGGCCTTACCCAGCAGCCCAAACGACCCCTCCCGAAACCTACAACCCAGAAGGCCCCGAAACCAAGGCCAGAACCCTGCCTTGGTCGTTTCTCCTCCGAGCGCCGCCAGGAGGAGCCGCTCTCTCCCCCATCCCCGCGCCGACCTTCCAGCAGCAATGAGAGCCGCGCCTCCCCGCCGGCGTCGCGCCGCGCGGTCAGACGGCACGCACGGGTGCTGGCTGTGCCTGATTTTGCTCTGATTTTTGTGAGACTTTGCGTTGCCTTTTTGAGGATTTTATTTCGTGCTCCCCTCTCTCCACCAGCAGGGTACCAATCTATTTCTTGTTGATTCCCGCAGCTTGCTCGATATTCAGCTAGGCAACTTTGAGACGGGTCCTCTCTGATTTCCTTCCTCCATCTATTTCCCTTTTCAGTTTGAATCCTTCTTGCGGCCTCTTCTTTTATTTCCCTGCTTTCCCAAATTCTCCATATGTGCTGATGCTTGTTGTTCCAAGTCAGCTTGTTATAATCTAGAAAACTTCGGTATATAAACCGGTGGAACTCGGTATATGTGAGCGAGCTAGGTGGGACTAATGATACAAAATATCCGTGCGTTAGCCAGCCAGCATCGTGATATCTTAACCAATTAACCAAAGAAGCCCAAGGAGGCAACGAGACGCCCGCGGGCCTTGGATTGCGCGAGCCTGAGGCTTTGGCTCCGGCTGCCTCCTCTGCTTTGCTTGGCATGTGGCCAACGTCCGCGAGCCGTTCGTTCAGCTAGGGTGGGAGATGGATAAAAATATAAACGAACCGGTACATGGCAGATGATGTATTATGTGATTTGGTGGGAGGGCAAAACGGTCCAAAAAAAACGTTGACGAAACTTTTTGGCAGAAACCTTAGCTCCTTTATTATTAGGTATAGATATAGATGAAGTTGGGGAGACGTACGGAGCCCACTGGTCCTACATTTGAAATAAGAACATATTGTCTTTGCATATTTCTGTCGAAGCACGCAATTCTGCCATGTCTGCTCAGTATAGCAACGGTCCGTGGCGCCTCGACGCCGGCCGGCTTCGCCCCACGCTTTCGCGGAAAGACGTTTCAGTGCTCTCCCCTTATTTTGGAACTACTACATCTTCTAAACAAATATAGTTTCCAGCTTGCTGGCCAACAAACACCGTACGTGCGGTGTGTACTCGTATTTGTAGATATATAGCATGTCTTGATCGAGCAAGCAATCAGGTATTGTATACTAATTGTGTGGCCTGGACAGCAAATGGCATCATGGAATGCGTCATTTATCTCATGATAGTATAAGTTAACAATCACGATTGAGATGGCTTTTTCAAGGAGAGCATCCACATCGACAAATCCATCAATTGTGCGACTATACTGTCCGACACCTCTTGGATGCGTCGGCACGATCAAACACGGGGCGAGCAAGGGCTAGACCACCCCCATCCCACCCCAAAACGTCCGGCACCTCTCAATAGTTCTATGTACTCATTGCTAGTTCTAAGCATGTATGTGGTGCTAATTGGGAATAATGTTCGGCAATTAGGCATGGAAATAGAAGTCTAATCCCTGCACAACGTTAGATCAAGCCCAATATGCCAACATCAACCTATATCGATCATTATTCAGCTAAATTATACACTAGTGGAAAACAGGGCTTCCGTGGGAGCCTTTTGTCGCGGGCGCGCCTGCACCCGCGACAAATGGCCTGGCCACGTCGCCCCGAAACCATGTGGAGCGCGCGGAGGCTTTTGTCGCGGCCTTTTGTCGCGGGCCGTACTACGACCCGCGACAAAAGGGTTAGGAGCGACGTGGCCACCTTTTGTCGCGGGTCGTAATACGGCCCGCGACAAAATGTCCCCCCTATATATATAGAAGCAGCCAGCCACCCCCCCACCTCATTTTTTCCTTGGTGGTGAAGGTGGAGGTGTATGCTAGCTCATTTTTTCTACATGTGCACAAGAGGTGTTTGATGGAATGCTTGTGAGAGGGATGCCACTTGGTTTTATTTGATAAGATTTCTCCTTTTTTTGATCCTAAAAGGTTAGCAACTATTTTCTCGACTATATATATATGCACAGTCCGTACAATACTAATTTTAGCAAGGTGATTGCATCTGATACATATATAATTGTACTTATGATGCAGATGAGTCATCCATGGATGTACGGTAACCGATGTGCCCCCGCTTTTAGAGAGGGCGTGAATTCTTTCCTGCTTGTGGCCGAGGCCAACAAGTCGAAGCAAGGTTTTATGTGCTGTCCATGTCTAAAATGTAAGAACGAGAAGGATTACTCTTGCTCAAGAGACATTAAGAGCCACCGCTTCGGTTTGGATTCATGTCCAGCTATAATGTTTGGACCAAGCACGGAGAAGAAGGGGTTATGATGGAAGACGGCGATGAGGAAGAAGATAATGATGACCAGTACCGATCTATGTTCTCTCGAATGCTTTGATACCGCAATGGACGACAATGAAGAAGAAGGAGGTGAAGAACAGTGCATCGGATGATCCCGTTGATGATGATCTTCGTCGGGCCATTTCGATGCAAGAAGAGACTGTGGCACGGATAAGGAGAGGTTGCAGTTTGACAAGATGTTAGAGGACCACCACAAATTGTTGTACCCAGGTTGTGAAGATGGGCATAGAAAGCTGGGTAGCATATTGGAATTGCTGAAATGGAAGGCAGAGGTCGGTGTGACTGACTCGGGATTTGAGAAATTGATGATAATATTAAAGAAGCTGTTTCCAAGAAATAATGAATTGCCCGTCAGTACATATGAAGCAAAGAAGCTTGTCTGCCCTCTAGGATTAGATGTGCAGAAGATACATGCATGCATTAATGACTCGTATCCTCTACCGCGGTGAGAAGTACGAGAATTTGAATAAATGTCCGATATGTGGTGCATTGCGGTATAAGATCGAAAAGATGACCCTGGTGATGTTGAGGGCGAGCCACCCAGGAAGAGGGTTCCTGCGAAGGTGATGTGGTATGCTCCAATAATACCACGGTTGAAACGTTTGTTCAGAAACAAAGAGCATGCCAAGTTGTTGCGATGGCACATGGAAGAACGTAAGAAAGACGCGATGTTGAGGCACCCCGCTGATGGTCGGCAGTGGAGAAACATCGGGAGAGAGTTTCCGGATTTTGCAGGTGAGGCAAGGAACTTATACTTTGGTCTAAGTACGAGATGGCATGAATCCTTTTGGGGAGCAGAGCTGCGGTCACAGCACCTGGCCCGTGACTCTATGTATCTACAACCTTCCTCCTTGGTTGTGCATGAAGCGGAAGTTCATTATGATGCCGAGTGCTTATCCAAGGCCCAAAGCAACCGGGCAACGACATTGATGTGTACCTAAGACCATTAGTCGATGAACTTTTGGAGTTGTGGGCCAAACCAGGTGTACGTGTGTGGGATGAGCACACGGAGCAAGAATTTGACCTACGAGCGTTGCTATTCGTAACCATCAATGATTGGCCTGCTCTCAGTAACATTTCGGGACGGACGAACAAAGGATACAATGCATGCACACACTGTTTAGATGAGACTGAAAGTAAATATTTGGGAAAAAGCAGTAAAAGTTGTGTACCCGTTCAATCGTCGTTTCCTTCCGCGCAAGCATTCCTTAAGGAAAAAAGGCAAGCATTTCGATGGCGAGGCAGACCGCCGTCCGAAGCCTGTCCCCCGTAGTGGTGCTGATATATTTGACATGGTCAAGGATTTAAATGTTATCTTTGGAAAGGGTCCGAGCAGATCGACCTGTTCCGAAAGACGATGACGGACACGCGCCCATGTGGAAGAAGAAATCTATTTTCCGGGAGCTAGAATATTGGAAAGTCCCGGAAGTCCGCTCCGCAATCGACGTGATGCACCCGACCAAGAATCTTTGTGTGAATATTCTAGGTTTTCCGGGCGTGTATGGAAAGACAAAAGATACAGCAGGAAGCACGGGAGGACCAGGAACTTCATAAAGGACGAAACGGCAATCATCCAGGGCGGTTTGTAGGGCCCGCCAGCCTATGCTCTTACCAAACAAGAGAAGGAGATCTTTTTTGAAGCCCTATTCAGTATCAAGGTTCCGTCCGGTTTCTCGTCGAATATAAAGGGGATAGTAAATATGAAGGAGAAAAAATTCCGTAACCTGAAGTCCCATGACTGTCACGTGCTTATGACACAATTGCTTCCGATTGCATTGAGGGGACTTCTACCAGTAAAATGTTCGACTAGCCATTGTGAAGATATGTGCATTCCCGAACGCAATTTCTCGAAGGTAATGGATCCGAAACTTTGTCAGGATTACAGGAAGATGTGGTCCAATGTCTTGTCAGCCTTCGAGTTGTTGTTCCCACCATCCTTCTTCAATATTATGACGCACCTCCTCGTTCACCTAGTTGAAGAGATTAGAATTCTCGGTCCCGTATTTCTACACAATATGTTCCCCTTCGAGAGGTTCATGGGAGTCTTAAAGAAATATGTTCATAACCGAGCTAGGCCGGAAGGAAGTATCTCAAAGGGCTACGGAACCGAGGAGGTCATTGAGTTTTGTGTTGACTTTCTTCCCGACCTTAAGCCGATTGGTGTTCCTGAATCTCGGTATGAGGGGAGGCTGACTGGAAAAGGCACACTAGGAAGGAAAACAACGGTGTGGAGGGACAAGATTTCTTTCAATCAAGCGCACTACACAGTTCTATACAATTCCAGCTTGGTGGCTCCGTACATCGAGAAACATAAGAATGTTTTACGAGAAATAAACCCGGGCCAGCCCGAGTCCTTGATTACACGTCAACACATGAATACCTTCGGCAGCTTGGTTGCAAAGACATCTCATTAATGACCCATCTGCGGTGGAGCAGCTGTACTTGTTGGCCAGGTTACCATCTTCAAACATATGTACATTCCAAGGGTACGAGATAAATGGGAATACATTTTACACGATCGACCAAGATAAAAAGAGCACCAACCAAAACAGCGGTGTCCGCTTCGATGCAACAGACGAGAATGGGCAGACCACCACATATTATGGATACATAGAGGAGATATGGGAACTTGACTATGGTCCCACTTTTAAGGTCCCTTTGTTTCGGTGCAAATGGGTGAAGCTCAGCGCTATACATGTTGACGATAAGTACGGTATGATAACAAGTGGATCCCAACAATCTTGCGTACTCGGACGAGCCTTTTGTCCTAGCCAGCGAGGTGGCTCAAGTTTTCTACGTGAAGGACATGTCTAGCAAATCAAGAAAAAGAAATCAACAAAAGAATACATCAATCGAGGAGCCAAAGCGCCACATAGTTCTTTCGGGGAAAAGAAACATCGTGGGAGTGGATGACAAGACAGACATGTCAGAAGATTATAATAAGTTTAAAGAAATTCCGCCCTTCACGGTGAAAATTGACCCAAGCATCTTGCTAAATGATGAAGATTCTCCATGGCTACGGCGTAGAAGATCACAACACTAGATGGCGATGTAATAATGTATTCTTCATATATAGTTCCCAAGACAATCTCTACATTTATGTAATAATGAAGATTAAACCGTGCTTGGCTTGTTGATCTGCTTGGCAAGGCGTATCGATGCTCCTTTTATAGGCACGGCACCGCTTGTACTTTGTCTTATTCCTTCGACGGACCGTCGTGCGCTACATGCTTTATCTCATCGAGCGAAGTGCGTCCACCCACGCGTCCTTATCCTGCCGACAGCCTTTAGTCGCGGTTGCAGCCACCAACCGTGACAAAAGGTTACCGACACATCCTTATTATCCTGCCGACATCTTTAGTCGCGGTTGCAGCCACCAACCGTGACAAAAGGCCCTCCTAGATAAGCCTCCCCGCTCTTTTGTCGCGGTTTGAGCCTCCACCCGGGATGAAAGTTTCGCGCGCCACTTCGTTCCCGCCTATTTTCTTCCCGCATTCCCGCCATTTTTCCACTATATATATGTAGGCTTGGACTCTCATATCTCGCAAACCTCATCACTCTCTCCCATGGCTTCCATCGTATGTCTAACACCCCGGGAGGCGGAGGCGCTTGCGCCTCGAACTACCCCTGCCCGCCCGGCTACCGCGTCCCGACCGGGCTGGTTGCCGAGCGTCGGAGGCGCACCGGTCCCTCCTATCCCTGTAGGTGTGCCACGCGAGATGGCCATCACGAACCACTACTATTTCGAGCTCACGCCCGAGCAGCGGAGGAATCCCCGGTGGCATCCCGACTACAGCCCGACTTGGGACAGCTTCTTCATCAATCGGCGTGAGAGGGCGGTTGCCGTGTACGAGGAGGACGGCCCGCCTCCTTCGAACTTCAACGAGGCTGGCCGTCGGATGTGGTGGCGCGGCCGGACTCTCCGGAGCGTCCTGGCCTATCGTGGCCCCCGCCCGCGCTACCCTCAATCCCAGCCCACGCGTGGTCATCCGCCGAGGTTCGACAACCGCGACCCCGATGCTAGCGACGATGACGTCGGCGACTTTGATGACTACAGTGGCGACGTGTATAGGACTAGGCACGACTATGATTGAATGGCTCCAACATTCGAATCTGGCCATGTATCTTATTTTTCAGTTGAGCTCGTACTTTAATTTCAGTTCAATCGTAATAAATTTCGTGTCAACCACTTTATTGAACAAAAACAACCGACAACGACTTTATAAACTAAATTTAAACTAATAGAACCGACAACGACTTTATTGAAATTACAATAAAATAGATAAATTACTAGTCTAGTCTCTACTCGTCGTCGGAGGTTGTCTCCGTCCAAAGGTCATCCCACCGAGGGTCGTTTTCGGTCCAAGTTGTATTCGAGTTCTCGAGCTCGAAGGCGGCGACGGCCCGACGGTGGCGCCCGTTGGACCTGCGTTGTGCCCTAAGGTTAGCAAAGAACGCGTCGGGGGACCGCGCCCTCCACTGGCGCATCAACTGCTCGTCGCGCTCGGCGATGGCGATCCGGCGCTGCACCTGGCGATGCCGGTGACGGTCCTCGTCGGTGACGAGGCACGGCGGTGGCGCGAGGAACTCCGCCTCCTCTAGCGATTCAACATCCGGGAAGTTCATGTCGTGCCCTGGCCGCCGAAGCGCCACGCCGCCGCGTCGTAAGCGCGCGCCGCCTCTTCCGGCGTGTTGTACGTGCCGAGGGTGATGCGGAAGCCACCGGCGCGTATCTCGGCGGTGAACCTACCGCTCGGATGCACTCGAACGCCACGGAAACCGGACGCCCCTCGACGACATGGAGGCATCCCGGAGATGAATGAGCGGAGGCGGTGGCGACGTGTGGTTGCGCCCGCACTCGTCGCTCTATATAGCGCACGCGGGGCATGGCACGTGTCGGCGGTGGCTACACGTCGCACGCCGGCGTCGGCGGGGTGAGGCACGTGTCAGCGGTGGCTACACGTCGCACGCCGGCGTCGGCGGGGCGAGGCACGTGTCAGCGGTGGCTAAACGTCGCACGCCGGCGTCGGCGGGGTGAGCCACGTGTCAGCGGTGGCTACACGTCGCACGCCGGCGTCGGCGGGGCGAGGCACGTGTCAGCATTTATATATGCGAGATGCAAATAGTTCTATGGATGTCATATTCATGTTCATTGGATTTTTCTGATCAATTTTCATATATAACACTTTTCTTTTTGAGTTACCATTTAAAAGTTATTGAAATAATAGTTTTTATTTAAAAAAAACAGAAAAACAAAAAACGAAAAAACAAAAAACAGAAAAACAAAAACGGTCCAGGCCTGATCCGCGTCCAACGGCTCCGGGCCGTTGGATTCAAACGGCCGGAGCCGTTGGATGCGCTTCACGCGGATCGGCCGCCTCCCCCGCCACCCCTTTTGTCGCGGGTCGAGCCACGGCCCGCGATAAAGACCCCCTTTGTCGCGGGTGGGGGCTTGACCCGCGACAAAGACCCCCTTTGTCGCGGGTCAAGCCCCCACCCGCGACAAAAGGCCCTAGGTATAAATACCTACCGCCGCGGGCGGAGCCCCCACCCGCAACACCGGAGGCCATTTTCCTTAGCGAAATCGCGCCGTCAGCCGCCGAAATCCACCGCCGCCGCCGCCGGCCATCTTCCTCGCCTCCGGCCGCCGCCCTGCCACTTCGAGCCGCCTCTTCGCCGCCCCCGCCCTCTCGCGCCACCTCCGCCACTCTGCGCCGCCTCTGCGCGCCACCTCGACGAGATCTCCCGCGCGCGCCACCTCCGGCCGCCGCCTTGTCAACACCCGGATTTTTAAGTCCGAATGCCTATTATGTCATACATCGCAATCCCAGGGATATTGTTGTTGCGAGGCATAATAGTTAAGTATCACAGTCATCATTCATTACAAACCATAAGGTCTTACAACTTGGAATCACATGATCCATATTACACGAATAGTTGATCTATTGATCAACGAACAAACACAAGTTCATAGCGGAAGCGTAAGATACAAGGACTCTCTAGTCCACAGGCCAACGCTTGACGTTAGAAGCTCCTAGTTGTGGTAGACGTCCCGCTGGTCGTCATCCTCGTACCGCTGCTCGGCTTCATAGTCCGGCCATTTGAATAGCCAGTGGACAAAGCCGTGAGTACTTTTAAGTACTCGCAATCTAATACTAATGTAAGTACTAAACTTGCTATGGAAGTGTTCTAAGCTCTAAGGTTATTTGCATAAAGCCAATTTTATTTGAATAGACAGTTTTGTAAACAACTCCTCATGTGCTAACTAACTCAAGTGGGAACATTAGTGTCATTCCCACAACTCAATTGTGATTCAAAACCCAAGTCACCATTCAAGTTCAAAAAGATGTAAATTCTGATGACGGAAACAAGTATGGCCTTTCCAATCTGTCCATGACCGCGGACGCGGCTATTCGAATAGGTTTACACTCGCAGAGGTTGCACACTTGTGCCACAACATTTGATTACATCCGTCGTGGATAAAACCCCGAAAAATCGTAACTCGTACGCGGATCATCAACCATAACCTTTCACTTACATATCCTAGTATAGGCACCTCTCCCCATGAGCTTGGCCTCCCGGTGAAAACCAACCGTTAACCCGGAACCGCACAGGGCTTGGGCCGGACATTCACCTCGTTACACGTCATTTCTCATCGTTTCTTTTGTTGTAGAGGCAGCCTTCAGCCTAACCCCGATGACGCTTGTTTAGAGGGAACCCATACTAAGATACATAAATTTCCAGCTAAGCCTTACCCATAATCGGGTATTGTGGGGGTACTCAAAAATTGGAATGGTATCGCATCCAACTCAATCATCAGCTTTTATCCAAAATCATCAAGTCAAAATCATGTCATATTCACCTTCAAAATCTTTCAATGGAAATGACTCATCATTCCAAGGTTTTCACCATCATCATTTCATAACACATGTTCCCATCTAGAGTAGTCATTTTTAGTATTTAGCACTAGCCACTAGGTATGAGGGGTGCTAAGTATTTGCCTTGCTTCTAGGCTAAGTTTGATACTCTTGTACTAATCCAATACTAACCAAGTGAAACATGAATCAAAAAGTACTTTGATAAAACAAAAGTAAATAAAGCTTGTAAAGTAAAACTGGGAAATAGGATCATAAGCATAAAGTAAAAGGGGGTGATGCCTTGCTCAGGGTGAGCTTTGCACTTTGCAAGAGTATTATCTTGCCTTGGTTGGGAAACTGGTCAAAGTGGTCTTCTTCTCCTTGGAAGTAGACCTCCTCCTCCTCCCGGTACTCCTCGGTACTAGCGTCTAAAATACGAATACGGGGTACACAATCATCACACCAAACTTATCTAGTTAAACTAAGCACAAACATGGTTCACACACTTAAACTAGCATCACACATTACTATTAGGTGGGTGGATGTGTTTTTCTTATTATTTAAGAAAAATAATTTCCTCTCATATTAACCTTAAGGTTACTTTGAATTACTTAGAGAAGTAATTTCCTCTTATTATCTTATTAAGATTTAATTTCTCTTATGCATAATATGTGACCTAGGTTGACCCAAGTCAACCTCTTCACACTTATCATTTGGAGAAAATGATTTAAATGAGGTGAGCACCTCATACCATTTAATTCTAGCATATCAAAGATTTAATATCACCAACAAATCCTATGGGACCTAACTAACCAGAGTCTCCACTTCATTTGGACTTGGTGGTGACAAGATTTAAATGAGAGAAACTCTCTCATGATATTTCTTAATAGTTTTGGACAATATCTTTTACTAGAAAATAGCCATAAAGTCATTTAAATCAACTAAACCATGATCATTCAAAGTAAGCATGGCATATTTTTGTAGAAACAATTAGTATAAGTGAAATGTGAATTATTGGAGGTGGAATTAACTGAAAAGCATTTATGGTTGATTTTTAAGAATTATTATAAGACAGAAAAGTCCCTGCCTTGTTTATTTTGTCATTTTAATTCTACAAAAGATCTAGGGTTCTAACCAGTGGCATTGTGTAGATAAAATCCTAAGGTTTCCAAATATATAAAGTTTGTAAAATTTGGCCCAGTAGATTTGTCCCTATTGAATTTCAAAGTTTGCAACTGATTGTATATTTTATCTAATTTCCAAAATTTGAATTCAAATAGGTGGGCTTGCGCGGGAAAATGAGAAAAGGGAAAATGGGCCGGCCCAGTACTGCGTCCAGCGCAGCGGGCCGCCTGACAGTGTGGGGACCACACGTCAGTGTGTTTTAAAACACCGAAACGGTACGGGGAGGTGGACCGTAGGATTAGAGTTGGATCGGACGATCGAGGATGGCCTTCGTCTCCGGCGAGAGGGGGAACTCACCGCGACGGCGGCAGAGGGTCGGCGAGCTCGTCGGAGCTCCGGCGGTCGAGGGCGAGGTGCACAGCAACGTTGTCGACGACGGTGAAGCAGATGGAAGCAGCGGCGTCTCCAATGGCGGCCTCCTGCTCCGGCGGTCTCCGTGTACTGGCGGCGGCGGCGATCTTGCAATTGGCGGTCTCCGGCGGCGTATCTATGAAATTGAGGTGGCAGGGGGAGTTCTGAGGATGAGTGGAGGCGATTGGCGTGCTCAGTTTGGACGGAGGAGTCCTCCTTTTATAGTGGCGAGTGGTGGCTGTGGCGCGGAGCTAGGGTCGTCGTCTCCGGCGTCGTTCCAGGGCGACGAAGAGGCAAGGGATGGGCGCGTACGATGGCTGGCGTCCTGGCGAAGCTGACGCGCGTGATGGCGGTGAAGACGAGGGTCTACAGCGGCGGCGAGCGTGATGTGAGCTTGCAGGTCATGGCGGAAGGGCGTGGACGCGGTCGTCGTCTCGCGGCGTTCCCGCGGGCCGTGGGCCGTGTCCAGTGCGGTGCAAGCGTGCCGTCGCGCGTCTACCGGCGCCGAGAGGGAGGGCGGAGGTGATGCGAGGACGTGGGGCGTCGTCACGCTCCGGGCGTCCGGGGTGAGCGCCATGCGCGCTCCGGCGCGGCATGGGCGTTGCTCGGGCGTCACCGGGCGCTCGCGTTCGACGCGTGTGAGCTTGGTCTCGGTCAAGGGAGGGCACGAGCTCGTCCGGGGAGGTGAGAGGGAGCCGGTGGGCATGGTGGTGCAGGCCGAGGTGAAGGGTGAGGGAGATGGCACGGTGAGGCCATGCCATGCCACGGCATGGCATGTTTGAGTTGATTTAAACAAACCATGTCCCAATGCAAGTGGTGGTGATGGTGTGGTGAGGTGAGAGGGCTCTCCAGCGAGGCGTAGAGGGCAGGGTTGGACCAAGTCCAAGGTAGAAATGAGGTATGGGCTCAGATTTTTACCCCGCCCGCAAGGTGTTTGACCGAATGCCCGCAAGAAAATAATTTTTGAAATTTGCAAATCTTTTTGGTGGGTTGCAAACAAATAATTAATGGAGCATTTTGGTGGTGGTGGTGGTCAAAATAGAATTGATATGCAAAATCCCATTTTGCATATGATCTTACATATGTGAGAAAGTTCCAACTTTGCATGCTTCCCATTTGGAATTGGTAAAGATTTTGGGGTGGTGGTTTTGGGCAAAGTTGTAGGGCTTGATGTTGTCTTGGATGAGGTGAAAAGAAATGGTCCAGGGTAGAAGTGAAAAGTGAAAATACAGGGGCTCAAAGTGAGTACCGGATTATAAATGTCACATATGACCATATCACATGTGAGCTCATATTTATTTCAATTTTGATTTGAATGTGGTTTGATGGTTTCCAAAGTTGTTAATAAAGGTTTAGTAACCAATTACAAGTGATGGTGCAAACTAATTTGGCCTTGATCAAGGATTTGTAAAATGGCATAGGCCTTATGTGAGTGTGAAGTGGATTTTTATTATTTCTTTTCTATTTCACTTTTATTTGACTTTGGGTGATCAAGTGATCATTGCTAGGGTTTTGGAAAGAGAGTAACACATAAACAAGCATCATGGCAAAAGCACACTCAAATAAATTAATAAGGTGATCTACATGCATAAACCTATATGATGAGAAAAAGTTTTTGTTAACTCTGATTTTTGGATTCTTGAATTCTCTCTTGTTCATTTTATTGAAATTTGGGATGTTACAAACCCTTCCCCCTTACAAAAGATCTCGTCCCGAGATCTAGAGAAAACTAGGTACTAAAGAGATCCGGGTATTCCTTCTTCATATCCTCCTCGCGTTCCCAAGTTGCTTCTTCTTCGGTGTGATTACTCCATTGTATCTTCGGGAACTTGATACTTCGGTGCGGGTGGTCCCGAATGCTTCTTCAAGGATGCGAATAGGCACTTCGCGGTAGGTTAGATCCTGGTTGAGATCAATGGCTCCGTGGTCGATGTTCTTGAATACTTCGGTCTTTTCCGGTACTTCTAGGCACTTTCTAAGCAGTGAGATGTGAAACACATTGTGTACGGCGGACATCTCTTCCGGCAGTTCCAACTGATATGAGACTTCTCCTCGGCGACTCAGAATCTTGAATGGTCCGACATATCTGGGGGCGAGCTTTCCTTTGAGTTGGAATCTCTCGCATTCCTTTGAGGGGTGAGACTTTGAGATACACAAAATCTCCGATTTCGAATGTCATCTCTCGGCGTCTCTTGTCGGCGTAGCTCTTCTCGTCTTGATTGGGCGGTCTTGAGGTATTCGCGGATCTTGTGCACCTTCTCTTCGGCTTCGCGGAGAATGTCGGGGCCGAAGACTTGGCTATCTCCGACTTCCGACCAGTTCGTAGGGGTACGGCATTTCCTTCCGTACAGTGGCTTCAAAGGGGGCCATCTCGTAAGCCGGCTTGGTAACCGTTGTTGTAGGAGAATTCTGCGTAAGGTAGGCAATCTTCCCATTTGGATCCATACTCTAGCACACAGTGCTCTTAACATATCTTCAAGTATCCGGTTGACTCTCTCGGTCTGTCCGTCAGTTTGCGGGTGGTAGGCGGTGCTGAAATTCAGACGGGTTCCTAGTCCTTCATGCACCTTCTGCCAGAATCTTGAGGTGAATTGTGATCCTCTATCTGACACAATTGACTTCGGGGTTCCGTGCAGGCTGACTATTCTGGATATGTATAACTCAGCTAGTTTTGGGCCTTGGTATGTGGTCTTGACGGGGATGAAATGTGCCACTTTGGTCAACCTATCAATGACTACCCAAATGGAGTCATTTCCTCTCGCTAGATTTGGGCAATCCCGTGATAAAATCCATACCGACGTAATCCCATTTCCACTCGTGAATCTGTAAGGGTTGCAACAGTCCTGCGGGTCGTTGATGTTCTGCTTTGACTCGCTGACAGATATCACACTTGGCGATGTAGCTTCCGATCTCTCGCTTCATTCCGTGCCACCAGAATTGTTCCTTCAGGTCTTGGTACATCTTGGTTCCTCCGGGGTGGATTGAATAAAGGGTGTCATGGGCTTCTTGCAGAATGACTTGTTTCAAGTCATAGTCCGATGGTACGCAGAGACGTTCTTTGTACCAAAGAACTCCGGCTTCGTCTACGGTAAATCCCGGTGCCTTTCCCGCAGCCTATCCGACTCTTTATTCCGTCAATGCCGGCATTTCCTTTCCGGGCTTCCTTTATCCGGCTCATCAAAGTGGGTTGGAGCTCAATGCTTGCGAGGAATCCTTCGCTCACTAGCTCTAGTCTCGAATTGTTCAAACTCTTGGTACAGGCTTGGTTGCTCTATTGCGATCATGGAGTTTAACTGACACGGCAGTCTGCTCAAGGCATCCGCTACCACATTGGCCTTGCCGGGGTGGTAGTGAATTTCCATGTCGTAATCCTTGATTAATTCAATCCATCTCGCGCTGTCTCATGTTCAGCTCCTTCGGGTGAAAATGTACTTCGTGCTCTTGTGATCTGAATATATCTCGCATCGATTACCCATGAGGTAATGACGCCAAACCTTCAGTGGCTAAAACTACGGCTGCTAACTCCAAGTCATGAGTTGGATAGTTCTGTTCATGTTGCTTCAGCTTGCCTTGATAGGTATGATATCACCTTGCCTTCTTGCATCAACACACATCCAAGACCAATCTTGGAGGCATCACAATAGACATCGAAAGGCTTGGTGACATCGGGCATGATCGAATTGGGGCTGTGGTTAATCCGAGCTTGAGTTGTTGAAAGCTTTCTTCACATTTGTCATTCCAGATCAAACTTCTTGTCCTTCTTCAACAGTTGAGTCATTGGTCTTGCGATGCTGGAAAATCCTTCAACGAACCTGCGGTAATATCTCGCTAATCCCAGAAATGCTCGGACTTCAGTCTGGGTGGTTGGGGCTTTCCATTCCTCAACGATTTTGATTTTAGCGGGATCTACGGCAATTCCTCCCGCAGACAAGATGTGTCCCAGGAATCCTACTTCCTTCAACCAAAACTCACATTTGCTAAACTTGGCGTACAACTGATGTTGCCTAAGGGTTTCTAGAACCACTTCCAAGTGTTGCTCATGTTCTTCTTCTGATTTGGAGTAGATAAGGATGTCGTCGATGAAGACAACGACAAACTTATCCAAAAAGTCCATAAAGATCTTATTCATGAGATTCATGAAGTAAGCGGGGCATTGGTCGATCCGAAGGACATGACATTGTACTCATACAGATCCATATCCGGTGGTGAAGGCAGTCTTTGGAATATCCGTTGCTCGGATCTTCGCTTGATGGTAACCCTGTCCTCAGATCAATCTTTGAGAAAACTTGGGCACCGGTTAGCTGGTCAAACAGATCTTCTATCTTTGGCAAGGGATATTTGTTCTTGATGGTGACATCGTTAAGCTTACGATAATCCGTAACCAAACGAGTGGCACCGTCTTTCTTATCCACAAACAAAACTGGTGATCTCCAAGGTGACGAACTTGGTCGAATCAGACCTTTGTACAACATATCATCCAAGCTTGCTTTTTCGGTTCCACTAGTTCTGCGGGGTTCATGCCGTAGGCTCTCTGGGCTATAGGTCCTGTTCCAGGGATTAACTCGATGATGAACTCGATATCCCGATCTGGGGGCATACCGGGTAGATCATCCGGAAACACATCCGGGTATCGACAGACGACCCTGATTTGATCCAGAGTTAGCTTGGCTACACTTTGGTTGCAGGTAAATTTTCTGGGTAATTTTTCAGATAAGTGTTCTATTATTATTCCGGTGCTACTTGTCATGGTGATGGCCTTCTTGGCGCAGTCTATCAATCCATGATGTTTCGCCATCCAGTCCATACCCAGGACTACTTCCAATCCTTTGGTTCCCAAAACAATCAAGTTTGCATAAAAGTCTATTTCATGGATTCTGATGGGTACATCTTTGCAGAATTTTCTAGCTTTAGTGGTTGATCCAGGTATTTGAACTACCATGACATGTTTCAAGCTGATTGGTTGAATCTTACTAGTGCACACAAAATCTTCCGTAACGAACGAATGCGATGCTCCGTAATCAAACAAGTACTTTTGCTGGTATTGAGTTAACAGAGAACATACCCAAGCACCACGTCGAGTGCTTCCCGGGCTTCCTCAAGCATTCATGTGGTAGAGGCGACCTCCGCGGTTGTGCGGGTTGTTGGGGGCGAACTTCTTGCCGGTGGAGACACGGCGTTGCCGCTGAGCCGGTGGTGCGGGGTTGCTCGCGAGCTTGGCGAGCCTCTTGGGACACTCATTGGAGTAATGCCCCACTACACCACACTCATAGCAAGTGATGGTGGTCTTGTCCTGCTTGTTCGCGACGGGGATTGCATTGCTCCCGGTCCTTGGTGCGGTGTTGGTGTTGTTGTTGCTGTTGTTGTGGTTGGGGGCTCTCGACGGAGCGCGGTTGAAGTTGTTGTTGGTGTTGTTGTTGTAGTGGCCTCCCGGCCCGGGGTTTCCTCCACTCCGGTTTTGATAAACCGGACGTGACATCTCGTGCATTGGGCTTGTTGGTCCCGAAGCCTCCGCCTGAGTTGGGGCGATACCTTGGGGCATTGCTAGGCCCACTCGATTCATCATGCGGCGCTTGCGGTTCTCGCCGGCTTGGTGCGCTTTGCCCTCCATTTGGATGGCGGAGTCAACAAGGGCTTCGAGGTCGGCGAAGGGGATGTTGATCAACACAGTCTGCATCTCATCATGCAGTCCGTTCGTAAACCTTTCCTTTCTCTTCTCAGTAGTATCGGCCTCATCCGGGCGTACCTTGACAAAGTTAGAAACTTGTCGCGGTATTCCACCACGGACATCCGGCCTTGCTTCAGCTTCACGGAATTCATCTCTCATCTTCTTTATCGGACCCGGGGCACATGGTACTTGCTGAACTTGAGCTTGAAATCTGCCCAAGTCATGAACTGTCCTGCGTTCATGGCACGGGTGCTTGTCCACCAAGCTCTTGCGGGTCCTGCTAAGTAGTGCGTGGCAAACAGCACTTTCTCATTCTCTTCAACTCCGGCTACTTCTAGATTGTTCTCCATAGTTTGGAGCCAATCATCTGCATCCAGTGGTTCCTCGGCCTTGCCGAAAACTGGCGGGTTGGTATTCTGGAAGTTCTTGAGCTTAGATCCCGGATGATCATGGTGGCCTTGATTGTTGTTGGCAAGCCGTTGAAGTGCTGCAATGTTGGCTTGCCTTTCAGCTCTTTCTCGCTTCCCTATCTTCCAAGATAACTTGCAACATCTCGCATCATTGCGTCTTGATTCATGTTGCGGGTTGGAGGGGCCATCTGAGTATTGAGATAGATCATGAGATAAGAGGGAAATTTTCTATGGCTTGTTTTGGGTTTAAGTTCAAAAGCTTAAAATTTGAAGTCTTTTCATGATGACACAAACATACATTCATTCATAACAAACAACACACATTACAAGCTAACACACTAAGGGTTTTAAGAACCCTTCTTCTCCAAGCTACGATACATTGGGGCGGGATACAACTCACACCTACGATAGTGCACAAGTGAACTACTCCTCATCCTCATCGACATCGATGGGGGTGTGGGCTTCATCTCCGTCGTCCGGAAGTCGTAGTCTTCCCCTCGGTGTTCTCATCATCCTCGATATCGTTGTCGTCACTCGGTAGTCGCTTCCTCCCCGAATGTCTTCTCCATCTTCCTCCATCTTCTTCATCTCGCTCCTCCCGGGCCTTGACAAGTGGCCTCGAGTGCTGCTATCTTTGCGCGGAGGCGAGTGATGGTGGCATCCCTCTTCGCCCGCTGCCGGCGGAGAGTCCTGCGGTCATTGGCGAGCATCTTGATGGCGTCGCCTTGCTCGATGATGCGGGCGTGAGTCTGGTTGGCGTACTCACGGGAGTGGTCGAGATCCTGCTGAGTGTGATACAGCATGAAATCGAGATGTTCCACATGGTGCTTCAGCGCCGGGTGGGATGGCATGTCCATGGGCTCTCCAGCAGAGTTACGCCTCGCGAGGTGAGAAAAGCGAGGGTGGTTGAGTGCCTCCCCGCTCATTCCGCACAAGCGTGCGAGTCCCTCCTGAAGGGCGCGGGCAAGTCCGTCCAGCCGCTTGCTCTCCATGAAGGAGAAGAGGATCCTCTCAGAAGTGGGAGGCTCCATCTTGCCCCTCAAATCCGCGAGTGATGATCCACCGCAGCTCGCCTCCGGGCTGGTTCGCGATCCGGGCTCCGTGGAACTCCGGGTGCGGGCGACCAAGGTGGTCGGACAGGCGTTGAGGTCGTGCTCGAAGATCAAGCTTCCCCCATTCCCGAGCTGGTAAAACTTCGTGTTCACGGGCTCCATCTGAAAGTGAAGTGAAGGGTTAAGTTAGAGAAGTGAACCAAGTGTGGCAAAATTTTAGGTATATTTCTAAGGAAGAACATGACTTCTCATTTTCCAAAGAACTTAAAGAGAAGACAAAGATTTAAATTTTTCCGAAATACTTCTTTCCTTTTTGAAACTAAATTTTTCAGAACGTCCATTTCTAACTAAGGTCTCCTAAGGTCAAACAATGGCTCTGATACCAACTTGTCAACACCCGGATTTTTAAGTCCGAATGCCTATTATGTCATACATCGCAATCCCAGGGATATTGTTGTTGCGAGGCATAATAGTTAAGTATCACAGTCATCATTCATTACAAACCATAAGGTCTTACAACTTGGAATCACATGATCCATATTACACGAATAGTTGATCTATTGATCAACGAACAAACACAAGTTCATAGCGGAAGCGTAAGATACAAGGACTCTCTAGTCCACAGGCCAACGCTTGACGTTAGAAGCTCCTAGTTGTGGTAGACGTCCGGCTGGTCGTCATCCTCGTACTGCTGCTCGGCTTCATAGTCTGGCCATTTGAATAGCCAGGGACAAAGCCGTGAGTACTTTAAGTACTCGCAATCTAATACTAATGTAAGTACTAAACTTGCTATGGAAGTGTTCTAAGCTCTAAGGTTATTTGCATAAAGCCAATTTTATTTGAATAGACAGTTTTGTAAACAACTCCTCATGTGCTAACTAACTCAAGTGGGAACATTAGTGTCATTCCCACAACTCAGTTGTGATTCAAAACCCAGGTCACCGTTCAAGTTCAAAAAGATGTAAAATCTGATGACGGAAACAGTATGGCCTTTCCAACTGTCCATGACCGCGGACGCGGCTATTCGAATAGGTTTACACTCTGCAGAGGTTGCACACTTGTGCCACAACATTTGATTACATCCGTCAGTGATAAAACCCCGAAAAATCGTAACTCAAGACGCGGATCATCAACCATAACCTTTCACTTACATATCCTAGTATAGGCACCTCTCCCCATGAGCTTGGCCTCCCGGTGAAAACCAACCGTTAACCCGGGAACCGCACAGGGCTTGGGCCGGACATTCACCTCGTTACACGTCATTTCTCATCGTTTCTTTTGTTGTAGAGGCAGCCTTCAGCCTAACCCCGATGACGCTTGTTTAGAGGGAACCCATACTAAGATACATAAATTTCCAGCTAAGCCTTACCCATAATCAGGTATTGTGGGGGTACTCAAAAATTGGAATGGTATCGCATCCAACTCAATCATCAGTTTTTATCCAAAATCATCAAGTCAAAATCATGTCATATTCACCTTCAAAATCTTTCAATGGAAATGACTCATCATTCCAAGGTTTTCACCATCATCATTTCATAACACATGTTCCCATCTAGAGTAGTCATTTTTAGTATTTAGCACTAGCCACTAGGTATGAGGGGTGCTAAGTATTTGCCTTGCTTCTAGGCTAAGTTTGATACTCTTGTACTAATCCAATACTAACCAAGTGAAACATGAATCAAAAAGTACTTTGATAAAACAAAAGTAAATAAAGCTTGTAAAGTAAAACTGGGAAATAGGATCATAAGCATAAAGTAAAAGGGGGTGATGCCTTGCTCAGGGTGAGCTTTGCACTTTGCAAGAGTATTATCTTGCCTTGGTTGGGAAACTGGTCAAAGTGGTCTTCTTCTCCTTGGAAGTAGACCTCCTCCTCCTCCCGGTACTCCTCGGTACTAGCGTCTAAAATACGAATACGGGGTACACAATCATCACACCAAACTTATCTAGTTAAACTAAGCACAAACATGGTTCACACACTTAAACTAGCATCACACATTACTATTAGGTGGGTGGATGTGTTTTTCTTATTATTTAAGAAAAATAATTTCCTCTCATATTAACCTTAAGGTTACTTTGAATTACTTAGAGAAGTAATTTCCTTTTATTATCTTATTAAGATTTAATTTCTCTTATGCATAATATGTGACCTAGGTTGACCCAAGTCAACCTCTTCACACTTATCATTTGGAGAAAATGATTTAAATGAGGTGAGCACCTCATACCATTTAATTCTAGCATATCAAAGATTTAATATCACCAACAAATCCTATGGGACCTAACTAACCAGAGTCTCCACTTCATTTGGACTTGGTGGTGACAAGATTTAAATGAGAGAAACTCTCTCATGATATTTCTTAATAGTTTTGGACAATATCTTTTACTAGAAAATAGCCATAAAGTCATTTAAATCAACTAAACCATGATCATTCAAAGTAAGCATGGCATATTTTTGTAGAAACAATTAGTATAAGTGAAATGTGAATTATTGGAGGTGGAATTAACTGAAAAGCATTTATGGTTGATTTTTAAGAATTATTATAAGACAGAAAAGTCCCTGCCTTGTTTATTTTGTCATTTTAATTCTACAAAAGATCTAGGGTTCTAACCAGTGGCATTGTGTAGATAAAATCCTAAGGTTTCCAAATATATAAAGTTTGTAAAATTTGGCCCAGTAGATTTGTCCCTATTGAATTTCAAAGTTTGCAACTGATTGTATATTTTATCTCATTTCCAAAATTTGAATTCAAATAGGTGGGCTTGCGCGGGAAAATGAGAAAAGGGAAAATGGGCCGGCCCAGTACTGCGTCCAGCGCAGCGGGCCGCCTGACAGTGTGGGGACCACACGTCAGTGTGTTTTAAAACACCGAAACGGTACGGGGAGGTGGACCGTAGGATTAGAGTTGGATCGGACGATCGAGGATGGCCTTCGTCTCCGGCGAGAGGGGGAACTCACCGCGACGGCGGCAGAGGGTCGGCGAGCTCGCTCGGAGCTCCGGCGGTCGAGGGCGAGGTGCACAGCAACGTTGTCGACGACGGTGAAGCGGATGGAAGCAGCGGCGTCTCCAATGGCGGCCTCCTGCTCCGGCGGTCTCCGTGTACTGGCGGCGGCGGCGATCTTGCAATTGGCGGTCTCCGGCGGCGTATCTATGAAATTGAGGTGGCAGGGGAGTTCCGAGGATGAGTGGAGGCGATTGGCGTGCTCAGTTTGGACGGAGGAGTCCTCCTTTTATAGTGGCGAGTGGTGGCTGTGGCGCGGAGCTAGGGTCGTCGTCTCCGGCGTCGTTCCAGGTCGACGAAGAGGCAAGGGATGGGCGCGTACGATGGCTGGCGTCCTGGCGAAGCTGACGCGCGTGATGGCGGTGAAGACGAGGGTCTACAGCGGCGGCGAGCGTGATGTGAGCTTGCAGGTCATGGCGGAAGGGCGTGGACGCGGTCGTCGTCTGCGGCGTTCCCGCGGGCCAGGGGCCGTGTCCAGGCGGTGCAGTGTGCCGTCGCGCGTCTATCGGCGCCGAGAGGGAGGGCGGAGGTGATGCGAGGACGTGGGGCGTCGTCACGCTCTGGGCGTCCAGGGTGAGCGCCATGCGCGCTCTGGCGCGGCATGGGCGTTGCCTGGGCGTCACTGGGCGCTCGCGTTCTGACGCGTGTGAGCTTGGTCTCGGTCAAGGGAGGGCACGAGCTCGTCCAGGGAGGTGAGAGGGAGCCAGTGGGCATGGTGGTGCAGGCCAGAGGTGAAGGGTGAGGGAGATGGCACGGTGAGGCCATGCCATGCCACGGCATGGCATGTTTGAGTTGATTTAAACAAACCATGTCCCAATGCAAGTGGTGGTGATGGTGTGGTGAGGTGAGAGGGCTCTCCAGCAGGGCAGAGAGGGCAGGGTTGGACCAAGTCCAAGGTAGAAATGAGGTATGGGCTCAGATTTTTACCCTGCCTGCAAGGTGTTTGACAGAATGCCCGCAAGAAAATAATTTTTGAAATTTGCAAATCTTTTTGGTGGGTTGCAAACAAATAATTAATGGAGCATTTTGGTGGTGGTGGTGGTCAAAATAGAATTGATATGCAAAATCCCATTTTGCATATGATCTTACATATGTGAGAAAGTTCCAACTTTGCATGCTTCCCATTTGGAATTGGTAAAGATTTTGGGGTGGTGGTTTTGGGCAAAGTTGTAGGGCTTGATGTTGTCTTGGATGAGGTGAAAAGAAATGGTCCAGGGTAGAAGTGAAAAGTGAAAATACAGGGGCTCAAAGTGAGTACCAGATTATAAATGTCACATATGACCATATCACATGTGAGCTCATATTTATTTCAATTTTGATTTGAATGTGGTTTGATGGTTTCCAAAGTTGTTAATAAAGGTTTAGTAACCAATTACAAGTGATGGTGCAAACTAATTTGGCCTTGATCAAGGATTTGTAAAATGGCATAGGCCTTATGTGAGTGTGAAGTGGATTTTTATTATTTCTTTTCTATTTCACTTTTATTTGACTTTGGGTGATCAAGTGATCATTGCTAGGGTTTTGGAAAGAGAGTAACACATAAACAAGCATCATGGCAAAAGCACACTCAAATAAATTAATAAGGTGATCTACATGCATAAACCTATATGATGAGAAAAAGTTTTTGTTAACTCTGATTTTTGGATTCTTGAATTCTCTCTTGTTCATTTTATTGAAATTTGGGATGTTACACGCCTCCTCCGGCCGCCGCCTCCTCTGGGACACCCCCGGCCGCCGCCGCCCCCTCTGCGCCACCCTCGAGAAGCAGGTAGCCGCCACCCTCCGCCGCCCCGCGCGGCCGGTGCTCGGCCGGCGCCCATGCCCCGGCCTTTTTTCATTAAGTTTTTTAATTAAGTTAAGTTAGTTTAGTTTAGTTAATTAGTATTAGTATTTAGTTTTAATTAGTATTAGTTAGTTAGTATTAGTATTAGTATTTAGTTTTAATTAGTATTAGTTAGTTAGTATTAGTATTAGTATTTAGATTAAATTTAGTATTAGTTAGTTAGTTTAAATTTTTGTAGATAGTTAATTCAAATTTCGTAGTTACTTAGTTTAAATTTTGTATTAATTCAAATCTTGTAGTTAGTTAGATTAAATTTTGTATTAATTTAAATTTTATATTAGTTAGCTTGTAAACAACCGACGCAAACACTCTCGCGAACACCGCTCTCCCTCTCGCGAACAACACTCGCCGACACCCCTCTCCATCTCGCGAACACTAGCCGACACCCCTCTCCCTCTCGCGAAAACCATCGACGCCGCAACTCCCCTCTTCTCTCCCTTCTCGCGAACAACACTCGCCGACACCCCTCTCCATCTCGCGAACACTAGCCGACACCCCTCTCCCTCTCGCGAAAACCATCGACGCCGCAACTCCCCTCTTCTCTCCCTTCTCGCGAACAACACTCGCCGACACCCCTCTCCATCTCGCGAACACTAGCCGACACCCCTCTCCCTCTCGCGAAAACCATCGACGCCGCAACTCCCCTCTTCTCTCCCTCTCGCAAACACGTGTCGCCGATTAGGGTTAGGGTTTGGTTTGTGTTTGATTAGGGTTAGGGTTTGGTTTGTGTTTGAACATTTACTTATCGATTTAATTCTTTTGCAGAAACAATGGATCAATTCGAACGGGACTTGGAACAGGAAGACATATTCGCGGACATAATCCGCGATGGTACAGAAGCCGACCGAGCCGACTCCGGTGATGGAGAAGCCCGCGGCTCCGGTCATGGAGAAGCCGACGGCTCCGGTCATGGAGAAGCCGACGGCTCCGGTGACGGAGAAGCCGACGACGGCTCCGGTGACGGAGAAGCTGACGGCTCCGATCATGACGAGGTATTAATGGAATTCTATATGTACATATGTATTGAGGCATTAGTATAGAGGCATTAATGCAATTCTATATGTATTCTCTTAGGCCTCCGAAGATAAGATAGAGAAACGAGGCCCGGCAAAGAAGTTGACCAAGAAAGACCACTTCACAATTGAAGCTATATCACCGGAAGGCCAACCGGTGGTACCCGAGAATGTCGGAGTGAAGTTCAAAAATCAGTGCGGAGTTGTGGTTAGAGATCGTGTCCCGATCACCGTCGGAGAATGGAACAAGACGAAGAATGTGTCCGAAAATCAGGTTGCCGATAGGTACAAAGACACACTTTTCAGGAGACCCGATGGCACATTTCACTTTGCCGATTTGGGATCGGAGTCTGAGAATGCTAAGCAGCGAGAGCTAGTGAAGAAATGGGCTCTTAAGAAGATGGGGGAACTTTTCCGGGCGTATAAGAACCGGTTATGGAAAAATTATAAGAAAGACAAGAAGCCTCCATTATTCGAGAACTACCTAGCGAAGCAGGAGCATAACCGGGAAGAATTTGTGAGGTACAAAGAATCGAGAGGAGGTCTGTGAACCTATCGGCGAAAAACAAGAAGAATGCAAGCGAGAAGAAGTATCACCATCATACGGGGCGAGGGGGCTACGGAAGAGCCATGCCTAAGTGGGATGCACAAGAGGCCGAGATGGAGCTGAACGGGATCACTCCGAACCCACGCGAGAAGGATGGGACACAAGGGCTCGAAATTGGTTCCTCGCGCATGGCTGTGAGTATGACATGAAGACAGGGAACATTGTTGAAAGTGACACCGGGGTTAGGGTACCCGAGGCAAAAATGGATTGAAGTGACGACAGATATAAAGGCGGGAAAACTAAAGTTTGCTCCCGATAGAGAGAAAGACTTGCCGACGCTTGTCCTCGGTAATCCCGAGAAGGGAGGACGAACAAGAGGCTTCGGCCCTAGTGTTCCGTGGTCGCTTGGGTTTCCGGCCGACGCGGAGACTTATAGAAGCCGAGCGAGAGCTAAACAACGCCAGCTGGAGGTGCGGAATGACCAGATGGCCGAGTTCCAACGCCGACTTGACCAGCAGCAGCGGGAGCTTCAGCAGCGACAGCGGGAGATAAATGAACTAAAAGGACAGCGCCGCGGATAATACCGCTGAAATATCTCAGCGACGAGACAGCAGCGTGGCCGACTCGGAGGCCCCTCCTACACGGATGATGATAGATGCCGGTCCTGGCGACCCCTTCGATGGAATCAAGGAGCAAACACCTTGTGATCTCCATGAGGTGTTCAGGAAGGTTTCGTTAAGGTGGCGGTCGGCTATGTCTTACCGGCATTTGGACCTGAAGGTGAGCCGGCAACATGGCATGGCAATCCGATTCCAGCTGGATATGCTCGTGTCGGGGTGGATTCAGTTGTCCCGTCGTGGGGGACATTGGAGCTCGATATCCCTGGAGGTGATGGGGGGCTTACACTCAGAGAGGTGCTGGGAGAAATCATTCTCTGGGAAAAGAAGAATATCAAGCTGCCAGGCTGGGTAGCACCTAGTACCGGTCGTCCCAGACAGGTCACCATCACCTCCTCCAGGTGATCGCAGGCCACCATCACCTCCTCCTACTGATCACATGTCGCCACCATCACCCCGTGGGTACGACGTCGACCACGACATCGGTAGTCCATCTCCATCTCCGGCGCCGCCGCCTCCGCCCAAAAAGACTCGGAATGCACCCAGCCGGAAGCGTTTCAAGAGTCCTATCCCCAAGAGGTCGCCCCTCCCAAAAGTACCAAAGGTTCCTCCCCCCGTCCTTACGATCGTACCCCGGAGGAAAATGATGCCATTGTTAAGAAAATCAATTATGATTTTTTTCATAAGCCAAAACCTCCAGCGCCGAGCCATACACGAGAGAAGCAAATAGCATATGCTACTAGTTTTCTGAACACACCATCGCGAGTATGACTTACACGAGAAGAAGGATGACTATACACGCACTCTTGCGAAGGTAATTGACACAAAGAATGCTGAAAAGGCTAAGGAGAAGGACATTGTCGGCACGAGCAAATCATCAGCTAGAAGTGCAACTGAGAAAAAGTCAAGTTCAACAAGTGCACCCCTCAAG
The DNA here is from genome assembly GCF_022539505.1 of Lolium rigidum. NCBI lineage: Eukaryota > Viridiplantae > Streptophyta > Magnoliopsida > Poales > Poaceae > Lolium > Lolium rigidum. The sequence goes on from NC_061512.1 coordinate 44,194,488, forward strand.
GCCAAGCAAACGACAAAAGGCAAAAAGAGAAAGGAAGTTCCCCTCCTCGGTGCTCAGCCCAAACAATCGATCCCACCACTCAAAGTGCTTAATGTTCCCAAGCTGTACCAGGAACATGGTGGTTTCAATATGGAAGAAGCTGCAAAGCTAGCGGCTGCCCGTGACGTTACCGTGGAGGAATTGATGTATGCAGCGAGATGCTGCAGTACCCATCGCTGATATAGCTCCTAAATTTGTCTACGGGGCCGACTTGGTCAGCACTGAGCAAGCTGCTTAAACTGCCAACACATATGCGGAATTTGCATCGGTGGTACCTTGATGCATGCAAGGAGAACATAAGGTTCATCGTGGCGAGTATACCATGGGAATATTACTACCGAAAGGAGGAGATCCATATTGAGATGAATGAACTCCGGCAGTTATTCAATCTAGATGCCCTCGACAAATCTCTCATGAGTTGCTATTGCTTGTAAGTTGTTAACTACATATAAGTTCATTTTCATTCAGTTCATGTTCGTTTTCATTGCATATATATACTCATTATATCTTATGTGTTCTCTTATGCGGACTGAAGATCGGTGAATGCAAAAGTAATAATATTATCAATATTGGGTTTATTGACCCGGATAAAGTACATGCTCAAACGGTAAAGTTTAATGCCCAAGAAACGGGGGAAACCTACTAAGGTTTTTGGGGGAGCAATATTTACGTGATTCAATATTGTTTCCTTACAACTACGAGTGAGAGTCTTAATGATCTTTATGCACATTCAATTTTTCTTACTCGATGTTAAGTGTAATTCCTGACGTATATGCATAACATGTGCAGCTTCCACTGGATTCTACTAGACATTCAACCTGATAAGGGACTAGTTGAGGTAAAAGACCCACTGAGTAGAGGCGTGGACGGGTTCCAGGACTTGCAGAAGTTGCTCCAAGTGTAATTTCCTTCATCGCCGCGCTTTATCATTCGTGAGATATCAATTAATTATCCACTCATTCAATCATTCTTTTGCCCGGCAGGGCTTGGACCGCTTTCAAGAGACATCGTAAGAACGAAACCCGGGCGAGAGAAGCTAACATTTACTCCTGTACCGTGCCCCCAGCAGCCACAAGGGACGAATCTATGTGGATACTACGTTTGCGAGTCCATTCGCATGTTAACCACTGAGAAGCGAGAACAATAATAAATTCAACGTAAGTTCACAACTTTATTTATTATCATCAATATTTCGTTATCAAGACTGATATAGTCATACTCATCTCATTTTCGTATATAGGTCGAGATCATGCGGGACAGACTCCAACCAAAGGAACACGCACTAGGAATCGCGGAGGAACTGGCGGGACTTTTGATTAAAGATGTACTAAACAACAAAGGCTTGTTTAGTCCAAATAGATGCTCTACCTCCAAATAGACGGTCGTTAGTACCGCTTGTCGATCGTGAGCTAAATGTATATATATATGTAAGGGCTACATGTAAAGAGGAATCGACTTTTGCATCCAACATTTGTTTGATCGATCTATATATATATATATTGAATGAACGTGTACAATTTCTAGTAGCGTACAAATATATGCAACTTTTATTTTCGAACGAAGAAAATGATATAACGGGCGGTCGGTGGCGGGGGAGGGGTGCTGCACCCCTCAAACCCTAAAGCGGAAGCGTTGTGCGCGCGCCACGTAGAGGGCCTTTTGTCGCGGGTGGTAATACCGCCCGCGACAAAGGGCCTGTGCCCTGCGCGCCGGGCGGCTGCCACGTGGTGGACCTTATGTCGCGGGTCGTAAGTGACCCGGGATAAAAGGCCTCCCTTTTATCGCGCCTTGCTTGTCGCGGCTGGCCGCCCGCGACAAAAGGCCCTAACCACCCGGATCAAAAGGCCTGTTTTCCACTAGTGATATAGCCTAGAGGCCTCATCGGACACCGTACGTAAGCCTGTAATTTACCGCCTATATGATCGATTTACTCATCGATTGTGCTTCATCGCCATCGCTTGCGGATGCTAGGGCATAACCAGCAGCCACCCCTCAGAGGGTCAGACGCGCGCGCCACCGAACATCGGCCACCAAGCCGCGGGGCTCGGAAGTTGGGTGTCACCACCAGCGTATTGTCTATCTACCGGACGCCTCATACTCAGGTACATCGTATACTATCAGTTATGTTTTTAGATTCATGTTCATAATGCCTTGTCTTCAGTGTGAAATTGGAGAAGAGAAAAGTTTAATCCTAGGTAAAATTTATCTTTCTTCCAAACAAGAAAATTTTGCAAGATGATTTTTTGGTAGTACAAGATAATGTATATTAGACTAAACTCCTGCAAATGTTTCACTATTAAAAATAAACTCCTAGTTTCACATACTATGTTATCCTAATAGAACCTAGCTTTTTTATAATACAAATACTATGTTATCCTAGTTTCCATCAATTCATCGATATTTTATTGATGACATGCAACATTGTGTGTAATATGTTGTGTAATTTTTCTTTAACTCCCGATTCGATATTTATTTGTGTGGCATCAATTGTGCAAAAAAAATTTCCCTCCCACCCCTATGGTCAAATCCTGGCTCTGCCCCTAGGATCAAACAAGTTATGAGATCCTCACAACCAAATCATTTTCCAACATACAAAGCTAGTCTAGTTGGTTGATTTTCGAATATGCAAGAGAACAACAAGCGAGAAGAAATGTTGGTTTACCATGCATGCGGGTTGACAGGTGTCGATCATTCCGCCACAGTCACTAAGACGCCCGTAACAATTGGACGTATCATATGCATCATTTAATCAGTCTCATGATTTGAAAGACCCATGCAATCTTGTCATTGCATGCACCGTAACATGCTGAAGACTTGGACATGGAACGCAATGCTGTGTGCTAGCTAGCCCTCATCATTCATACTTGTTCTTCAACACTTCCAAGAGTCATTCTCTCATTGAGAGATGGACAAAAGGATCTCCATGTCGATCATGTCGTCCTAGCCAAAGTTAGGCTAGTTATTTTAGAGCCCCTTCTAGGCAGTACGTACCACCTTAATTTATGCTATGCACCTCTTAGTCTGTGCCAGCACTCCCTAACTAGGTCAAACTTATGCAATTTGCAGGCATGATTAACTGTAGCTGAGGTGACATAAACAACTATGTGTGTGTAGAAGCTCGTAGAAAGCACGGGTGATTCTTTGTTTATACGAGATGAAGATTTGATGCCATATGTGCAATATGCCAAGGAATCTATATATACATGCGCCAAGGTAAGCTAATTATTGACGACCCATGAATATGTTGAAGGTAAAGAATGTTAATTTAGCAGTTGTAGGCTTGTGGTCACATATTTTTCCTTCACAAGATTTAGTGTGAGCTCCCTATGATTGTATATGTTCTCTATGGTTATATATCTTGAGTAGAGAGGTCTTGAATTTGGTAAAAAAGATCATTTATTGAAAAAACGTGTATTTTCCATCACATGCAAAGTATTCATGGTATGTCTGGCCCAGGTAAAAAATTACAGGCGTAAGCCAAGATACTTTGATCTATCAATGTGTATGTGTGCAGATGCCTATGCATGCTAGCTAGCTGGATGCATGTGTTGCTAGAGTACTCACCACAAGCTAAGCTTAGCTTCGAGCTAACGAGCTCAAAGAGAATAACATCCATGATGTCTTGTCATCGGATACTTATTTCAGTTAAGATTTAGCTGCGAGTAAACTATATATTCTTAAACTTATAAAATAAGTTAGTGGGTTGCGGATTCATGGAGAACCACATAAGTGGGTCTCTACAGATTTGGTAGCATGCAAGGATATCTTAGTCAGTGACTACGTGTTGTGAAAACACATGCATAATATATGTCGGCAATCGAAATGCCTACTTAAGGTCACGCCAAACACCAAAAAGGGATACATTGTAACACATCCAAAATTAGCATAATAACATAATTTTGTTTTGTTTAATGGTATTTCTAGTTTTTATACTTATAACAGTACAATCGAATAATTCTTAGTGATTCCTCCGCACTCTATTGCTGGAACATTATTTTTCATTCGAAAGTCCTGCTATTACATTTGTTTCTCTTGTAGGCTGTCAAACAAGTATGTTCTTATATGATTGAAGAGCTACCGTGTAAGCACGAAATTCTTCCAATGAGTGTAGCAACCAATGCGGAACAATGTCTCTTTTTTGGTTGAGTCAAAAGAAAACGAAGAAATCTTTCCATAGACGAGTCAATATATAAATGGAAATTCCTAATGGAAAATAGCACAAAGAAATTTTAAAATACTCCTATGGAAGTCAATAACAAAATTAAAATAACCCAAATAAATAAACTCCACATGAATCCGTCTTCTGTTTTGTTATAATAAAATCGATTTTTTTGTAGAGGTCCTTAAATAGAAAGACAAAAAAAAAGTCAGATAAAAGTTTGAACACCTTCTCGTCTATGACACGAACATGTGGAATCTTGATGCCATAGATTTGCAGTACTTAGTGTTTATGCCAGAAATTAGTACGAGTACTCCGTAAGACAAGAGTTTATTATATTCATGGTCTTGAACTACTGCATGTTTGACATGATCCTCATCGGAAAGGAGCTATAAATCCGTAAATGGCCACTCTTGTTGCGTCCACCTGCACCGCCCGATGGACGGTGGTCATACGTACGCGGGCATCACTGCAAAGAGATTAAAGTAGAAATACTAGCTTGTGACCCAATATATGGCCCACCAGGGATAAGCTTAATTACTTTCCTAGTACTATAATAACCATAACATAAGAGCAATTCCAATAGTATAGCCAACTGTTGGCTATAACAAGATGTCATATCATTTGTAGTCATTATATAGCTAACATGTACAATAGTTAGCTATAAGAATGTAGTACTTTACTAATATATGGCCCACCTTTCACTCTCACAAGGTGCCTAGGAGCACGTGCAAGAGCTGGCTATTGCATAGTAGCCTACCTCCCTTCTCTCTCCTCTTCTCTCTCCTCCAACTCATCTAAAATATATTATTTAATATCTTATAGTCAGCTGACTGGACTCTATTGTACTTGCTCTAAAACATTCGCTGCTTAACAGGTCATCCCTAATCCAACACCGAGCAGCTGTGTGATGTTAGTGGGTGGCATTGACCACACCCACATTAAAGCGTTGACAAAAGCATTCATAGTCAGCGGACCACTTGACTGCTGCTGTGCTGCATCCACTAGGCACTAGTCTAAACGTGCGGCCAAATCTCAACAACAAATAAGCAGGAGCCACTTAATTACTAGATGAGCTTTATCGATGAACTAACTATGATGTACTACAGGCTAGATAGAAAAGTGACGAGTTAAAGAAATACATGCAGCTACGTATGCAGTGATGTTACGATGCACCTTGCATATGCATTCCATATCAGAAAATGCCAAAAGCAGCACATATACGGGATGTACAGAAGAAAGTGCTCCTGATTAACATTGTACTATATCGACATCGCAATACTCCAAGTTTTTTTTTTCAGGATAAACTACTCCAAGTTCCAACAGCTATCTACTCTCTCTGACCTTTTCAGGGCGGCTACGTTCAGACATGTAATCCTAGCTAAGCTAGATAGAGCGCAATTTTGCACTTTTGCGTCGCATGCATGGGAATTTGCGTCGCAAGCAGGGAAACGAGTAACTCTGTTCCATGTCGCATATATTGGCCAGATCGACAGCGCGTCAGCGCGTGTGAGTTCCTACCTTAGACGCTGTACGAGTTAACTCTGTTTTTGTCTCATGGCGACCTTCTGGTTGTGTGCAGCTCTTGTCCAAGCAGATATCGTCATACTGCTAAGCATGGGCGCGTCGACATGTCGTTTGTTCGCGCGTGTGGCTCTGAAAGCATAGAGACGACGAGACCTCCACATTACAATAAGGGCCACTAGTAGAAAAAGAGGCTTCCGTTCACCCCCATTAGTTCCGGAAATATTCGAACCGCGACTAAAGGGGACTTTAGTCGCGGTTCGTGAGGCGACCCGTGACTAATGCTCTATCCGAAACGAAAAGGTACCCCTTTAGTCGCGGTTGGTAACACCAACCGGGACTAAAGGGCTATGGAGGGATGCGGCCGGCGAAAAAACCTTTAGTCGCGGTTGGGGACACCAACCGGGACTAAAGGGGTACCCCTGTGGATCGCCTTTTTTTGGTTTGTAAAATACAAAAGAAAATGATAGAAAATTCAAAAAAAATTGTTTTCATATTCTTGTATGTTATGCAACCTACTATTCGGAGAAATTAAGAAATTCGAATTTTCACTTTTTTGCAAAAAAAAATTAAAAAATGGTAAAACCGCAATAACTTTTGCATACGACGTCGGAAAAAAACGTATAATATATCAAAAAAATCCTGGGAAAAAGTTACATCCGAATTCACCCGGATTTACCCGGTTAACCAATTTTTAGATTCTCAAAATTCCAAATAAAAATATGAAAGCAGGAAGATTTTAGTTTTTGCTATAAATTATGGATTTTATATATTTTTAATTTTTCAAAAAATAAAATTAATAATTGCATCCAGCATAAAGATTACTATTACTTTTACCCAATTTTAAGATTTTCAAATTTTTAGGTTTTAGGTTTGGCAAAAAAAATATTTAAAAAATTAAAAATTCAAAAAATTAAAATGTTTATGTTTATTTATTTATTCACGATTATTATTACATCATTATTTTTGTTTATGAAAAAAAATTATTTGAAATTCAAATAATAAAAAAATGTGACATCGACCAACATGTTAATAGGATTGATATGATACTAGTATCACATACATGGCAACAGACCTTCTTTTATGTGAAGAACAAGGGCAACGCTGATTTCATCAACCTGTCGGCTTATAATCCTGGCGCACCTTCGAGGGCTAACTGGAAACACAATCCGGGGATCACTCATGTTGAAACCAACCGGATTGTGCGGTTTATGGAGCAACTCAACAAAGATACAGGCATTTGCGCTGATGATATCATCCGCGTGTTCATCTCACGCCGGGTTCTCCCCCTTCAGCGTCGGGCTCACAAGATGAGCCAAATGAGTGGCAGTCGGGATCCAACCAAGATGACCAGCTTTACCTTGAGCAAGCCCGACGTGGTCCTCAAGGCCAAGCAGATCTGCCAGACCGATATGCCGTCAGATTGGTCTTGGGGCCTTCTCCCTCTCAGCTTCAACAATCCCCCAACTGCCGCCGTAAGAACTTAAGACAACTTGATCGATGTTTCCGGTAACTTCTGATGTGTAAATAACTGGTTTTCTCTTCTTTCAGGCTCTTGAACGGTTTCCTCGGATTGCTAAGGAGGTGCGAGGTCCTTGCCGAAGCGCCCCTTGGACACCGTGGACCCGGATCCTTACGTGTCGGGGGTAAACACAAGATGGGCCGGACCCATACCTCGCGCCCCGGTAACTTTCCTGCTCCTCAGCCGGCAAACGGTTCCGGTTCAGACGAGGAGGTCGTTATTCTCAAGGTATCTTGTTCATTTGTCTTCTTTTATGTTGTTTCTCTGTAGACCCCAGCTCAGCCAGCGCAAACCCCCAGGTAGTGGAGCGCGTGACCCCGCTGCAGGCCGAGGTTGGCCAGGAGTTCCTGGACAATCTCGCTTCTCGGGGCCAGAAGAACAACGCTCCGGCGCCCGAAGCCGGCTCCAGCAAGGCTCCACCTGCCAAGCGCTCCCGGAAGGATGGGGGCAAGCCCTACACCACCAAGCGGTACCGGAGACAACTTCCGGTCGCTACCGGGTAAACTTCCGGATTTTCTTTTCCTCTGTCTTTCGCTCGAGATTGCTTTTTTCGGACTCTTTCTTTTTCTTTCTTTTCAGGCCTGCGCTTAGCCTCACCTGGAGCGCCATCGGCATGAGGCCGGAGACCTCCGAGGATGCCGCCAGGGCCTCACCTCCTCCTCAACCAAGCCCGGTACCATCTGGTGCCGGCAAATCTCCTGCCTCCCCTCGGGGTGGCAACACAAGTGTGGGGCGCGCGGCCCCTGAACCTCCTCATCACCGCGCGGAGGAGGACTTCTTTTCCCCTCCTGAAGCCGAAGACACCGGCGCCAGCAACATCGGCGCCGGCACCGAAGATGCCGGGAGGGCGGAACCTCTGGTTCCTCCCGTCCCCAAGAAGAAGAAGAAGAAGAAGAAGAAGAGCACTGCCTCCTCCCCCTCCAAGACCGTGCCGGAAGCTTCCGCTTCGGCAAGCTCGCCACCGGCAAAGGACGCACCTGAAGCTCCTGCGCCATCCAAGGCCACGCCAGCATCTCCTCCGGCTACCTCAACCGGCAAGCCGGCTCCCTCGGGAGGCGCTTCTCTTACCGCCTAGCAGCTTGCTGCGGTGGTGACTGCGGCGACCGCGCCACCCTCCGGGTCGCAGTCGCTGGTTCTACATGCCGGCCGCGCCGCTGTCACAACCGGTGAGAAAGCCTCAGCCCAGCTTGGCCGGATCACCGAGCTCACCCGCGGCGAAGTCAGTTTGGGCCCTCTAGAGGCGTACGCGTAGAAGTGGAACCTGACGGATTTATCCCCGGCCACTCGCGGCTTGAGCAAGGAGAAGCAACCGGTTGCCGATCCTTCCGGCCCGCGGAACTCCGCCCAACACCTGAGCCGGCTTAGGCGCGCCGTCAAGGAGTTTGACCTTGCGTGGCACGACGCCAACATCAACGTGGTGGTAAGCTCCTCATCCAAACCTTTTTTCCTTCTTCAACGATGCCGGTTTTCAACCTTTCATCTTTATGTATATATCCTCCCAGTCCCCGAGTTTCGGGTTGAGCACGTAGTACTTAGCGCGAAACTTCCTTAGGAACACAAAAAAACCGTGAAAGAGCAAAGTCTAAACCCCGTGTTTTGTGTGTTTGATGACAACACTTGAGTTATCTCACAGTGTGCCTTGAGTATCATTGCTAGATTTGCAAGTGCACGGTGACCTCGCTGGACACGTCAAGATCGGAGGACTGAAGCGTAGTTATAGGTAGCTATAGGTTTTCTGGTTTTGTGTGTGTTTCGTGAGGTGACATGGCTGGAGAGAAAGAGGGAAGAAAACCAGTTTTAGCCAGGCCGGTACTACCGGTACCTGTAGCGGTAGTACTGCCCCATGGTACCGCTCTGAGTTCTGCGCTGGAATTGTCCCTCAGTACGAGTTACGGTACCTCTGCGGTACCTGGAGCGGTAGTACCGCTCACGAGCGGTAGTACCGCCCATGGTACCGCCCAGGTACCGTAACAAGTTACGGCAGTACCGCTCTGGTACCGCTCCGGTACCGCCTTGGATCCAGTAAGGTTTGGACCCCATTGCGGTACCTCGAGCGGTACCTCTAGCGGTAGTACCGCTCTGCGTCCACGTGGACCAGATCTGGGGAATTCGAACTCAGAGCGGTAGTACCGCTTCCCAAAAGCGGTAGTACCGCTTATGCAAAAACTGGACATAACGGTTGGATTTGGAGGAGCCTATTTAAGGGCCCCTTCTTCCCCAACTCGTTTTTATCTCCTCTCTCTCTATCTCCTCCATTGTTGCTGAGCTTAATCCTTGAGGATCTCCCCAACCATCCAACCAATCTTGCTCAAATTTTGAGGAGTGGTGGAGGAGACCCCAATCTATAGTTCTACCAAGAGAGATTTCACCAATCCTTGATATTCCTTACTGGAGCTTGGTGTTAGGGTTCCTATTGTGGGACATTGGAGAAAGTGCATCCATGGAGGCTAGCTCGGTGTTGTACTAGCTCCATGGGTTGTTGGGAGCCTCCTTGTGGTGTGGAGCTCGCCCCAACCTTGTGAAGGAATCACCGCCTCGACCGGTGTCTTAGTGGAGAAGGGGGAGCACCTTCGTGGAGCTCTCTCGAGGAAGAAGGTGAGGCCTTCCTTCGTGGTGTGGCCGTCTAGTATCTTGTGTGAGACTAGCACCTCCTCAACGCAGACGTACTTCCTATTGTGGAAGGAATCGCAGGAAACAAACCTCGCCTCGTCACCGCGCCCCCGGTTGTCTCGCTCCTTACTCTTACTATCTTGTTGATTCCTTTGCTTGTTGCACTTGTCCTAGGATTATTGTAGAATCACCGCTATCGCTAATGTTATCACCTTTACCTTCCGTTGCACTAAAAATTGAAAAAGACTAAAACTTGCCGTAGCGCCGTTCACCCCCCCCCCCCCTCTTGTTCGCTACGATCCATTCAATTGGTATCAGAGCAGGGTTTTCTTGCTCGGGCTTTACCGCCTAAGAAATGGCCGAACAAGATGCGGGTGTGGCGAATGGGTCACCTTCCCTTGTGCCACCCGCTCCATCATCTCCCGTGGATACCACAACGGCTACGTTGGATGACCTCAAGAAATTGGAGTCATCCATCGTTAACCAAATGAAGGCGATGATGATGGAGTTGGTTGCTCAAAAACCGAACCCTAGTGTTGATCCTCAAGCAAGTGCCGAGAACCCCCCACCAAAAGCTAACCCCTTTCCTCTTGTTGATTTTGTCGCGCAAGCGACAAAAGATCCACAAAAGGAAGGGCTTGGGGAGACCGGCACTTCAACAAAGGGGAAGGATGAGACACCGGTTGCGGAACGTCTAGGGGTTATCATGAGGTGCCACCACCAAGTGATTACACCATAAACGTTCCAATACCTATGCCACATATCTTGTCGCATGGTTCACCACCGTTACTTGAGTCAAATAACTTTGAAAATTGGCAATTCTTAATGCGTTCACATGTGCGCAGCGCATCTACCGAGCTTTGGCGCATCATTGAGGAAGGCTACTCACCACGAGACCCAAAGAGCTTGACAAGAAGAGAAGTGGTGGATGACCAACTCAACGCCACCGCCATCAACATGATCCACATGGCCATCACGCCCAAGGACCGTGCTCATATCCGCTCGCTCAAGACCGCCAAGGAAGCATGGGATAAACTTGAGAAGCTCTTCCTCGGAAATGCAAGCATCCAAAGCTCTCGCTTTGATGAAGTGAACAATATGGCCGATAACTTTGTCATGATTGAAGGAGAGTCCCCCGAAGAAATGTATCGGCGCCTCATCGCTCTTGCCGTGCAAATGCAAGATCTTGGAGCAACATTTGTGGATGATCATTGGATCAAGCGCAAGTTCTACAACGCTCTCCTCCCTTATGAGGAAGTTAAGTTGACGACCATCCGCCAAAACGCCTCCTTCCGTGCTATGACCTCCGATGAAGTTCTTAGCGAAGTCATCGCTTTGGACATCTCCAAGAAGAATGCGGAGGATCTTGTTGCTCGCGCCCACAACGTCCGCAAGCCCAACCTTGCTTTGAAGATGAGGGTACATGAGGCTAGTGAAAGTGATGAGGATCCCGTTGAGTAGGGACCGGATGATCTCGAGAACAATTATCATGAGCACATGGCTCTCGCCGCCAAGAAATTTTGGGATGGAAACAAATCCCGAAGCACAAGACCAAGAAGATCACGTGATTCTCCAAGGAGTTTCTCCAAGAGCCCAAGGGAGGGGAAAAGGGCAAGAACATGCTACAATTGCGGCGACAAGAATCATTTTGTTGCGGATTGTATGTTTGAGGGAAGAGAAGATCATGGTGGAAGGCTTATCCGCAAGGAAAAGTTCAAGTCACTCTCCAAAGGATTCTCCAAGTTCTCCCCCAGGTCCGATGACGACAAGGTCTCCTACACCAAGAAGCCTAGAGCCTTCATCATTCGAGAAGAGTACTCCTCCGATGAGGATGAAGAACGTGGAGACAAGAGCTCCAACAAGGAAGGAGAGGGAGTGGCCGCCATCGCCATTACCACTCCCTCTATCTCCCTCTTCGACACTCCCAATGAGAACCTCGTCACCAACAATGCTCGTTGCCTTATGGCAAAGGTATCCACGGAGGTAAAATCCCCCTCCAAACCATCATCCTCAACTAATGCCTTATATCTTGATGATGACACTAGTCTCACCGTTAAACGTGAGGTTATGGGTTTGGATTCTTTTCTCACTAACATGCAAGGGGATACCAAGACTCATGTTGGGGCTCTCTTGAGCCAACTCGGTGCGGCACAAGACCTTATAGAGGAGAAGGAGAGGTTTGAAAGGGAAGCGGCAAATGAGATTGCCTCCCTCAAAGAAGAGCTTGATGATGAACTAAATCTGCGCATGTCACTTGAAGCTAGTGTCATCGTCCTTGAAGACTCCAACAAAGCTATTGTTTCTCAACTCACCAAGGATCGAGACGATGCTCTTGATTTGATTGGTGAGCTCAAAAAGAAGATGCTCTCTCTTAAGGAAGCCAACAAAGAAAAGGATGATGAAGATCCCAATTCTTGCCATGACGAGCTTGTTGATCAAGTTGCTTCCTTGAGGAAGCACAATGCTCTTCTCTTGGAGGTCAATGCTCTTCAAGAAGAAGCCTTGGATGAATATTACCGCTTGTGAAAAGAGAAGACCTCATGTTGCAATCATGAAGAAGAAATTGCCACTCTTGGGACCACCAAGACCAAGCTATTGAGGTTGAGTAGCAAGCAAGAAGAGTCTTTGATGGAATGTCTCCGCATGAGCAAGGAGAAGGAAACTTGTTGTGATCATGAGGAAGAAATAGCCGCCTTGAAGAGAATGGAAGCCAAGCTCATGGAGGTCAATACCACGCAAGAGGAAGCTTTGAAAGAGTACTTTCCTTTGAGAAAGGACCGTGTGTGTTGCACTCATGAAAGTGACGTTGCCAAGATGGAGAGTGACAAGCGCTTACTCATGAAGATGAACGCTCTCCAAGAAGAAGCCTTGATGGAACATTTCCGGGTGAACAAGGCAAAGGAAGTCCAAGTGTTTGATATTTGCCACCCTCATCCGGAGCATGAAGAGGAAGTCAATCGTTTGAAGGCCAAAGTTGATAGGCTCCAAGTTCAAGCCAAGTACTTAGAAGGAGTCAATGAAGCTAAAGATGGAGCCAAAGAGGGCTCTTACAATGAAGGAGGAGTGGCTACCAAGCCAAAGAGGAAGAGGAATAAGAGGACCAAGAAGAACAAGAACAAGGGGAACATGAAGATCAACCTTGAGGAGAGTGACGCTAGCTCAAGAAGGGATGGAGTACCCAACTCCGCCTCGAAGGGTTTCGCCGGCTCTAACAACCCTTCTCATGTTCTTTTTGTTGATTACTATGGACATATTCATGCTCGCTTTATTGGTCCTCCAAAGGACAATGTTGATTGGACTATTTGGGTTCCCAAACCCCTTGTTACTAACATGCTAGGACCCATTGAAAAATGGGTACCTAAATCCAAGACTTGATTCCTTGTAGGACTATGCTTCCGGTGGCGCTAAATGGGTGGTTGATAGTGGAGCCACAAGTCATATGACCGGAAGCAAAGATATTGTTGTCGACCTCGAGCCTTCTTACTCTACCGTATCATATGGCGACAACACGTGCTCTAAGGTATTGGGTCTTGGCAAGGTGGTGGTAACACCCGACATCTCACTTGTGAATGTTCTCCTTGTCGAGACCCTTGGTTACAATTTACTCTCCGTTCTTCAAATTGCTCGTATGGGTCTATGCACATTCTTTGATGAACATGTGGTGGTCCTCTTGTGGAGCAAGACACTCAATGTAGCTTTTGTTGGATATGTAGAGAACGGTTTGTATGTTGTCGATTTCTCCGGAAAGACAACATCTTCCGCTCTTTGCCTATTCGCCAAAGGTGACAAGGGTTGGTTATGGCATCGCCGACTAGCCCATGTCAACATGAGGACTTTGCAAAGTCTCCACAAGGGTGGCCACATTCTCGGACTAAAAGAAGATGTCTCTTTTTGCAAAGATCGTGTTTGTAGGGCTTGCGTACAAGGAAAAATGCATGGAGCTCCTCACAAGGCCAAGACTATCATCTCTACCACAAGATGCTTGGAGCTCCTACATGTTGATCTCTTCGGTCCACCGTCTCATGAAAGTCTTGGAGGAAAGAAGTATTGCCTCGTCATCATTGATGACTATTCACGCTATTGTTGGGTATTCTTCTTCAAGTACAAGAGTGAGACTCAACGGACCATGATGGAATTTGCTAACCAAGTTCAACGCAAGTACGACAACAAGATCCTCGCAATAAGGAACAACAATGGAACGGAGTTCAAGAACTACACCTTGGATGACTTCCTCGGCGAAGAAGGAATCCAACACCAATACTCCACGCCATATACTCCCCAACAAAATGGGGTCGCCGAAAGGAAGAATCGAACCTTGATTGAAGCCGCCCGAACCATGATGAGGGAGTACAAGTCTAACTACAATTTTTGGGCGGAAGCTATCTCTACCGCATGCCACGCTACTAATCGTCTCTACTTTCGCAAAGGTCTTGAGAAGACACCATATGAGATCATCACCGGCAACAAGCCAAATGTGTCATACTTCAAGGTCTTCGGATGCAAATGCTATGTGCTTGTCAAGGACACACGCCTATCTAAGTTTGATTCAAGAGCTCAAGAAGGAATTTTCGTTGGCTATGCTACGGATTCTCACGCCTATAGAGTCTTCAACAAGTCAAATGGACGGGTTGTAGAATCTTGTGATGTGACATTCGATGAAGATGATAGATCTTTGGAGGAGCGAAGTGCTTCTTGTGAGAAAGGAGATGCAATTCCCCCGGATGCCCTAGGAGGGATGGGTGTTGGCATTCGCCGACCTCAAGAGCTACCCTCTATGAGTATGAATGGATCGTAGCGAACAAGAGGGGAGGGGGGTGAATGGCGCTACGGCAAGTTTTAGTCTTTTTCATTTTTAGTGCAACGGAAGGTAAAGGTGATAACTTTAGCGATAGGGGTGATCCTACAATGATCCTAGAACAAGTGCAACAAGCAAATGAATCAACAAGATAGTAAGAGTACGGAGCGGGACAACCGGGGGCGCAGAGACGAGGCGAGGTTTGTTTCCCGCAGTTCATTCCACAATAGGAAGTACGTCTGCGTTGATGAGGTGCTAGTCTCACACAAGAGACTAGACGGCCACACCACAAAGGAAGGCCTCACCTTCTTCCTCGAGAGAGCTCCACGAAGGTGCTCCCCCTTCTCCACTAAGACACCGGTCGAGGCGGTGATTCCTTCACAAGGTTGGGGCGAGCTCCACACCACAAGGAGGCTCCCAACAACCCATGGGGCTAGTACAACACCAAGCTAGCCTCCATGGATGCACTTTCTCCAATATCCCACAATAGGAACCCTAGCACCAAGCTCCACTAAGGAATATCAAGGATTGGTGAAATCTCTCTTGGTAGAACTATAGATCGGGGTCTCCTCCACCACTCCTCAAAATTTGGGCAAGATTGGTTGGATGGTTGGGGAGATCCTCAAGGATTAAGCTCAGCAACAATGGAGGAGAGAGAGGGAGGAGAGATAAAATCGTGTTGGGGAAGAAGGAGCCCTTAAATAGGCTCCTCCAAATCCAACCGTTATGTCCAGCTTTTGCCTAAGCGGTACTACCGCTTTTGGGAAGCGGTACTACCGCTCCGAGTTCGAATTCCCGCATCTGGTCCACGTGGACGCAGAGCGGTACTACCGCTCGCGGTACCGCTCGAGGTACCGCAACAGGGTCCAAACCTTACTGGACTCGAAGCGGTACCGGAGCGGTACCAGAGCGGTACTGCCGTAACTAGTTTACGGTACATGACCGGTACCCAGGGCGGTACTACCGCTCGTGAGCGGTACTACCGCTCTTGGTACCACAGAGGTACCGCAACTCGTACTGTGGGACAACTTCAGTGCAGAACTCAGAGCGGTACCGTGGGACGGTACCTATAGGGGTAGCGGTACTACCGCTACAGGTACCGGTAGTACCGGCCTGGCTAAAACTGGTTTTCTCCCCTTTTTCTCTCCATCCATGTCACCTCGCTAAACACACACAAAAACCGTAAAACCTATCACCTACGCTTCGCCTTCCAATCTTGACGAGTCCAGACGAGGTCACCGTGCTCTTGCAAATCTAACAATGATACTCAAGGCACACGGTGAGATTACTCAAGTGTTGTCAACAAACACACAAAACTTGGGGTTTAAAGTTCGCTCTTACAATCTCCCCCTTTTTGGTGTTTGATGACCACACAAGAGTTGACAATAACATATGATATTATGATGAGATATTTAGATTTGCAAAAACTCGACGGAGCTCCCCCTACACATGTGCATATCATGAATATGTATTTGAATACAAATACACATGTTATAGAGACATCACTCCCCCTAGTTTTTACAAACCAAGCACATATGCAACATAGATAAATGACATGTTCAAGTAGCATATGCACAATATGGAGGCAACATAAGATCATGCATGGAGATTTGGGTGAAGTTATCATACCATAGCCTTGAGAATACCCAAACTCACAATAGGATGCCTCCATAGGGTTGTTGATGTAGCCATAAGAAAAGATAAGCAACTAGAAGCAAACGGCTACAAACAACAAAGGTCCCCATCCACCTAGGAACTTCTCCCCCTTTGGCATCGGAACACCAAAAGGAGGGTAAAGAAACTAGAAGGATGGAGAAAAAGAACATACAACCAAGCTTGCAAAAATCACGAGAAAACAAGCTTGAAGGAGGTTCTCCAAAAACAAGAAAAAGAAAGCAAAGAAGAAAGACAAAAGAAGGTCACAAAGACACACAAAGAACCGAAAAACCCCTCAAAGAGGGGGAGTTGGTGGCCGAAGCCACCGTGTAAGAGTATAGTAGTGTGAGGTCGCGTAGATGTATCTAGGACTCACGGACTACAACTCAACATGAAGCTCATAAGTCACTCAATTGACAAATAGCAAATGTTTTGGATTTCTTTATGCATTATGGGGGAGGGATAGCTCAATGGATTTAAACCGCACTCCCCCTATGTTCATGCGTGCCTTTCAACTAAATATAAAGGTTAGGAGTGGTATGTGTGCACGATGGTCAAGCAAAGTTCGATGGATCAATGATATTTAGCTCATGCCTCAACTCAATGAAACGCTTCTCATCCAAGGGCTTTGTGAAGATGTCCGCCAATTGCTCTTTGGTGCCAATGTAGGATAGTACAATATCTCCGCGAGCAATGTGATCCCGGATGAAGTGGTTCCGTATCTCAATGTGCTTCGTCTTGCCATGAAGAACCGGATTGTAGGCGATCTTGATTGCGCTCTCATTGTCACACAAAAGAGGCACCTTGCTATACTCGAGTCCATAATCCACAAGATTTGAGCACAACTACTCGCCGCGGCAATATACTCGGCTTCCGCGGTGGAGACAGAGACACAATTTTTCTTCTTCGAGGACCAACACACCAAGGATCTTCCAAGAAAGTGACAAGCTCCGGATGTAGACTTCCTATCAACTTTCTCACCCGCCCAATCGGAGTCGGTGAAGCCAACCAAGGCAAAGTCCGTGTCCCTTGGGTACCATAGTCCGAAATGTGGGGTATCAACTAAATATCTAAAGATCCTCTTGAACGCCACAACGTGGCTTTCCTTCGGGCTTGCTTGAAACCGTGCACACATACCAACGCTTAACATTATATCCGGGCGAGAGGCACAAAGGTAAAGAAGCAAACCTATCATCGAACGGTAGAGCTTGGTATCCACCGCCTTGCCGGTCTCGTCAAGAGAAAGTTGACACCTGAGATGCATTGGAGTTCCAATTCCCTTGGCGTCCTTCATGTTGAAGCGCTTGAGCATGTCTTGGAGATACTTTGCTTGATTGATGAAGGTGCCTTATCCCATTTGCTTGATCTCAAACCCTGAGGAAGTACTTGAGTTCACCCATCATTGACATCTCAAACCTATTTGTCATCAACATAGCAAACTCATCATTGAATTTTGTGTTAGTCGAGCCAAATATGATGTCATCTACATAGAGTTGGCATACGAAAAGCTCCCCATTGACTTTCTTAGTAAAAAGAGTGGGATCGATTTTCCCCACTTCGAAACCACGGTCTTCAAGCAACTCCTTTAGATGCTCATACCAAGATCTAGGAGCTTGTTTGAGTCCATATAGGGACTTTTTGAGCTTGAAGACATGGTCCGGGAAATGGGGATCCTCAAATCCCGGGGGTTGCTTCACATACACCTCCTCATGTAGAGGACCATTAAGAAAAGCACTTTTAACATCCATTTGTTGCAACTTGAAGCCATGGTGAGAGGCAAAGGCCAAAAGGATACGGATGGACTCAAGCCTTGCAACGGGTGCAAAGGTTTCACCAAAGTCCACGCCTTCAACTTGAGAATAGCCTTGTGCCACCAATCTTGCTTTGTTGCGGATGACCATGCCATGTTCATCTTGCTTGTTCTTGAAGACCCATTTGGTACCGATAACATTGCGGCAATGATCGGGTCGCTTCATAAGAGTCCACACATCATTCCTCTTGAAGTTGTTGAGTTCCTCTTGCATTGCATTCAACCAATCGGGATCTTTGAGAGCTTCATTAACTTTGAGTGGTTCCACCATAGAGACAAAGGCGTGGTGCTCACAAAAGTTTGCTAGTTGCCTCCGGGTGGTTACTTTGCTCTTTAGATCACCAATGACATTACTCAACGAATGGGACTTGAGGCGCAAGTGGCTTGCAATAGGATCTTCACGGCGAGTGATGGCTAAGGGAGAAGATTCTTGTGGGTCCTCTTGGCTGTCATCACGGTTTAGGTCCTCGCCTTGACCTTCATTGTTGTTGAAGTGGGCATCATCATCATCATGAGATCCGGATGACTCGGGGGAATTAGGAATGGTGTTGTCCACGAAGATCATCCCGGAGCCACTCGGAGAAGAACTTGAAGCTTGGCCTTGGTCACTTGATGTCGGTTGTTTTTGTAGATGAACTTGTGGTGAAAGTTGTTCTTGAGCTTTTTGAGGTGAGCTTGAACTTGATTGTTGTTGTAGATGTTGAGGTTGAACTTGAGGTTGTGGTAGAGATTGGCTTGCATTTGTAAGATCAATGGAAGAAGCTTGGCCTTGTGGTGTAGATGGCTCCACTTGGGTGGAACTTGGTCCTTCCCCGGCACTCATAGAAGGTAGCTCTTGAGGTCGGCGAATGCCAACACCCATCCTTCCTATGGTCTCCGGGGGAATTGCATCTCCTTTCTCACAAGAAGCACTTCGCTCCTCCAAAGATCTATCATCCTCATCGAAAGTCACGTCACAAGATTCTACAACCCGCCCATTTGACTTGTTGAAGACTCTATAGGCGTGAGAATCCGTAGCATAGCCAACGAAAATTCCTTCTTGAGCTCTTGAATCAAACTTGGATAGACGTGTGTCCTTGACAAGCACATAGCATTTGCATCCGAAGACCTTGAAGTATGACACATTGGGCTTGTTGCCGGTGAGAATCTCATATGGTGTCTTCTCTAGACCTTTGCGAAAGTAGAGGCGATTAGTAGCATCGCATGCGGTAGAGATAGCTTCCGCCCAAAAGTTGTAGTTAGACTTGTACTCCATCATCATGGTTCGAGCGGCTTCGATCAAGGTTCGATTCTTCCTTTCGGCGACCCCATTTTGTTGGGGAGTATATGGCGTGGAGTATTGGTGTTGGATTCCTTCTTCGCCGAGGAAGTCATCCAAGGTGTAGTTCTTGAACTCCGTTCCATTGTCGCTCCTTATTGCGAGGATCTTGTTGTCGTACTTGCGTTGAACTTGGTTGGCAAACTCCATCATGGTCCGTTGAGTCTCACTCTTGTACTTGAAGAAGAATACCCAACAATAGCGTGAATAGTCATCGACAATGACGAGGCAATACTTCTTTCCTCCAAGACTTTCATGAGATGGTGGACCGAAGAGATCAACATGTAAGAGCTCCAAGCATCTTGTGGTAGAAATGATGGTCTTGGACTTGTGAGGAGCTCCATGCATTTTTCCTTGTACGCAAGCCCTACAAACACGATCCTTGCAAAAAGAGACATCTTCTTTTAGTCCGAGAATGTGGCTACCCTTGTGGAGACTTTGCAAAGTCCTCATGTTGACATGGGCTAGTCGGCGATGCCATAACCAACCCTTGTCACCTTTGGCGAATAGGCAAAGAGCGGAAGATGTTGTCATTCCGGAGAAATCTACAACATACAATCCGTTCTCTACATATCCAACAAAAGCTACATTGAGTGTCTTGCTCCACAAGAGGACCACCATATGTTCATCAAAGAAAGTACATAGACCCATGCGAGCAATTTGATGAACGGAGAGTAAATTGTAACCAATGGTCGCGACAAGGAGGACATTCACAAGTGAGATGTCGGGTGTTACCACCACCTTGCCAAGACCCAATACCTTAGAGCACGTGTTGTCGCCATATGATACGGTAGAGCGAGAAGGCTCGAGGTCGACAACAATATTATTGCTTCCGGTCATATGACTTGTGACTCCACTATCAACCACCCATTTAGCGCCACCGGAAGCATAGTCCTACAAGGAATCAAGTCTTGGATTTAGGTACCCATTTTTCAATGGGTCCTAGCATGTTAGTAACAAGGGGTTTGGGAACCCAAATAGTCCAATCAACATTGTCCTTTTGAGGACCAATAAAGCGAGCACGAATATGTCCATAGTAATCAACAAAAAGAACATGAGAAGGGTTGTTAGAGCCGGCGGAACCCATCTAGGCGGAGTTGGGTACTCCATCCCTTCTTGAGCTAGCATTGCTCTCTTCAAGGTTGATCCCCATGTTCTCCTTATTCTTCTTCTTCTTGGTCCTCTTATTCCTCTTCCTCTTTGGCTTGGTAGCCACTCCTCCTTCATTGCAAGAGCCCTCTTTGGCTCCATCTTTGGCTTCAATGACTCCTTCCAAGTACTTGGCTTGAACTTGGAGTCTATCAACTTTGGCCTTCAAACGGTTGACTTCATCTTCATGCTCCGGGTGAGGATGGAAAATATCAAACACTTGTACTTCCTTTGCCTTGTTCACCCGGAAGTGTTCCAACAAAGCTTCTTCTTGGAGAGTGTTCATCTTCATGAGCATGCGCTTGTCACTCTCCATTTTGGCAATGTCACTTTCATGAGTGCAACACACACGGTCCTTGCTCAAAGGGAAATGCACCTTCAGTGCTTCCTCTTGCATGGAATTGATCTCCATGAGCTTGGCTTCCCTTCTCTTCAAGGCGGCTATTTCCTCCTCATGATCACAATAAGTGTCCTTCTCCTTGATCATGTGGAGATATTCCACCAAAGACTCTTCTTTCTTGCTACTCAAACTCAAAAGCTTGGCATTGGTGATCTCAAGAGCGGCAATTTCTTCTTCATGGTTGCAACATGAGGTCTTCTCTTTGAACAAGCGGTAATATTCATCCAAGGCTTCTTCTTGAAGAGCATTGACTTCCAAGAGAAGAGCATTGTGCCTCCTCAAGGAAGTAACTTGATCAACAAGCTCATCATGACAAAAGTTGGGGTCTTCAACATCTTTATCTTTGTTGGCTTCCTCAAGAGAGAGCATCTTCTTTTGAAGCTCATCAATCATCTCAAGAGCATGGTCTCGATCCTTGGTGAGTCGAGAGACAATAGCTTCGTTGGTGTCTTCAAGGACGATGACACTAGCTTCAAGAGACATGCGCAGATTTCGTTCATCATCAAGCTCCTCTTTGAGAGAGGCAATCTCATTCGCCACTTCCCTTTCCAACCTCTCCCTCTCCTCAATAAGATCTTGTGCCGCACCAAGTTGGGCTAAGAGAGCTCCAACATGAGTCTTGGTATCCCCTTTCATGTTAGTGAGAAAAGAATCCATAGAATCCAAACCCATAATCTCACGTTTAACGGTGAGACTAGTGGCATCATCAATATATAAGGCATTAGTTGAAGATGATGGTTTGGAAGGGAATTTTACCTCCGTGGATACCTTTGCCATAAGGCAGCGAGCATTGTTGATGGCGAGGTTCTCATTAGGAGAGTCGAAGAGGGAGATAGAGGGAGTGGAAATGGCGATGGCGGCCACTCCCTCTCCTTCCTTGTTGGAGCGCTTGTCTTCATGTTCTCCATCTTCACCGGAGGAGTACTCTTCTCGAATGATGAAGGCTCTAGGCTTCTTGTTGGGGGAGACCTTGTCGTCATCGGACTTTGGGGAGAACTTGGAGAATCCTTTGGAGAGTGACTTGAACTTAACCTTGCGGATAAGCCTTCCACCATGATCTTCTCTTCTCTCAAACATACAATCCGCGACAAAATGATTCTTGTCGCCGCAATTGTAGCATGTTCTTCCCCTTTGCCCCTCCCTTGGGCTCTTGGAGAAACCTCTTGGAGAATCACGTGATCTTCTTGGTCTTGTGCTTCGGGACATGTTTCCATCCCAAAATCTCTTGGCGGCGAGAGCCATGTGCTCGTGGTAATTGATCTTGAGATCATCCGGTCCCCACTCAATGGGATCCTCATCGCTTTCACTAGCCTCATGCACCCTCATCTTCAATGCAAGGTTGGGCTTGCGGGAGTTGTGAGCGCGAGCAACAAGATCCTCCGCATTCTTCTTGGAGATGCCCAAAGCGATGACTTCGCTAAGAACTTCATCGGATGTCATAGCACGGAAGGAGGCGTTTTGGCGGATGGCCGTCAACTTCACTTCCTCATAAGGGAGGAGAGCGTTGTAGAACTTGCGCTTGATCCAATGGTCATCCACAAACGTTGCTCCAAGATCTTGCATTTGCACGGCAAGAGCGATAAGGCGCCGATACATTTCTTCGGGGGACTCTCCTTCAACCATGACGAAGTTGTCGGCCATGTTGTTCACTTCTTCAAAACGAGAGCTTTGGATGCTTGCATTTACGAGGAAGAGCTTCTCAAGTTTATCCCATGCTTCCTTGGCGGTCTTGAGCGAGCGGATATGAGCACGGTCCTTGGGCGTGATGGCCATGTGTCTCATGTTGATGGCGGTGGCGTTGAGTTGGTCATCCACCACTTCTCTCCTTGTCAAGCTCTTTGGGTCTCTTGTTGAATAGCCCTCCTCGATGATACGCCAAAGCTCGGTAGATGCACTGCGCACATGGGAACGCATTAAGAATTGCCAATTTTCAAAGTTGTTTGACTCAAGTAACGGTGGTGAACCATGCGACAAGATATGTGGCATAGGTATTGGAACATTTACGGTGTAATCACTTGGTGGTGGCACCTCATGATAACCCCCTAGACGTTCCGCAACCGGTGTCTCATCCTTCCCCTTTGTTGAAGTGCCGGTCTCCCCAATCCCTTCCTTTTGTGAATCTTTTGTCGCTTGCGCAACAAAATCAACAAGAGGAAAGGGGTTAGCTTTTGGCGGGGGATCCTCGGCACTTGCTTTAGGATCAACAATAGGGTTCGGGTTTTGAGCAACCAACTCCATCATCATCGCCTTCATTTGGTTAACGATGGATGACTCCAATTTCTTGAGGTCATCCAACGTAGCCGTTGTGGTATTGACGGGAGATGATGGAGCGGGTGGCACAAGGGAAGGTGACCCATTCGCCACACCCTCATCTTGTTCGGCCATTTCTTAGGCGGTAAAGCCCGAGCAAGAAAACCTTGCTCTGATACCACTTGAATGGATCGTAGCGAACAAGAGGGGGGTGAATGTCGCTACGGCAAGTTTTAGTCTTTTTCAATTTTAGTGCAACGGAAGGTAAAGGTGATAACTTTAGCGATAGCGGTGATCCTACAATGATCCTAGAACAAGTGCAACAAGCAAAGGAATCAACAAGATAGTAAGAGTAAGGAGCGGGACAACCGGGGGCGCGGAGACGAGGCGAGGTTTGTTTCCTGCAGTTCCTTCCACAATAGGAAGTACGTCTGCGTTGAGGAGGTGCTAGTCTCACACAAGAGACTAGACGGCCACACCACGAAGGAAGGCCTCACCTTCTTCCTCGAGAGAGCTCCACGAAGGTGCTCCCCCTTCTCCACTAAGACACCGGTCGAGGCGGTGATTCATTCACAAGGTTGGGGCGAGCTCCACACCACAAGGAGGCTCCCAACAACCCATGGGGCTAGTACAACACCAAGCTAGCCTCCATGGATGCACTTTCTCCAATATCATCCCACAATAGGAACCCTAGCACCAAGCTCCACTAAGGAATATCAAGGATTGGTGAAATCTCTCTTGGTAGAACAATAGATCGGGGTCTCCTCCACCACTCCTCAAAATTTGGGCAAGATTGGTTGGATGGTTGGGGAGATCCTCAAGGATTAAGCTCAGCAACAATGGAGGAGAGAGAGGGAGGAGAGATAAAATCGTGTTGGGGAAGAAGGAGCCCTTAAATAGGCTCCTCCAAATCCAACCGTTATGTCCAGTTTTTGCCTAAGCGGTACTACCGCTTTTGGGAAGCGGTACTACCGCTCTGAGTTCGAATTCCCCAGATCTGGTCCACGTGGACGCAGAGCGGTACTACCGCTCGCGGTATCGCTCGAGGTACCTTAACAGGGTCCAAACCTTACTGGACTCGAAGCGGTACCGGAGCGGTACCAGAGCGGTACTGCCGTAACTAGTTTACGGTAACTGACCGGTACCAAGGGCGGTACTACCGCTCGTGAGCGGTACTACCGCTCTTGGTACCGCAGAGGTACCGCAACTCGTACTGTGGGACAATTTCAGCGCAGAACTCAGAGCGGTACCATGGGACGGTACCTATAGGGGTAGCGGTACTACCGCTACAGGTACCGGTAGTACCGGCCTGGCTAAAACTGGTTTTCTCCCCTTTTTCTCTCCATCCATGTCACCTCGCTAAACACACACAAAACCAGAAAACCTATCACCTACGCTTCAGTCTTCCAATCTTGACGAGTCCAGCGAGGTCACCGTGCTCTTGCAAATCTAACAATGATACTCAAGGCACACGGTGAGATTACTCAAGTGTTGTCAACAAACACACAAAACTTGGGGTTTAAAGTTTGCTCTTACAGAGTACCGAGGAAGGACCAAGTTCCACCCAAGTGGAGCCATCTACACCACAAGGCCAAGCTTCTTCCGTTGATCTTACAAATGCAAGCCAACCTCTACAACAACATCAAGTTCAACCTCAACAACTACAACAACAATCAAGTACAAGCTCACCTCAACAAGCTCAAGAACAACATCTACCGCAAGCTCAAGAACAACACTCACCACAAGCTCATCTACAACATCAACCAACATCAAGTGACCAAGGCCAAGCTTCAAGTTCTTCTCCGAGTGGTTCGGGGATGATCTTTATGGACAATACCATTCCTAGTACCCCCGAGTCATCCGGATCTCATGATGATGATGATACCCACTTCAACAACAATGAAGGTCAAGGCGAGGACCTAAACCGTGATGAAAGCCAAGAGGACCCACAAGAATCTACTCCTTTAGCCGTCACTCGCCGTGAAGATCCGGTTGCAAGACACTTGCGCCTCAAGTCCCATTCTTTGAGTAATGTCATTGGTGATCTAAAGGGCAAAGTAACCACCCGGAGGCAACTAGCAAACTTTTGTGAGCACCACGCCTTTGTCTCTAGGGTGGAACCACTCAAAGTTAATGAAGCTCTTAAAGATCCCGATTGGTTGAATGCAATGCAAGAGGAACTCAACAACTTCAAGAGGAATGATGTGTGGACTCTCATGAAGCGACCCGATCATTGCCGCAATGTAATCGGAAGAACAAGCAAGATGAACATGGCACGGTCATCCGTAACAAAGCAAGATTGGTGGCACAAGGCTATTCTCAAGTTGAAGGCGTGGACTTTGGTGAAACCTTTGCACCCGTTGCAAGGCTTGAGTCCATCCGCATCCTTTTGGCCTTTGCCTCTCATCATGGCTTCAAGTTGCAACAAATGGATGTTAAGAGTGCTTTTCTTAATGGTCCTCTACATGAGGATGTGTATGTGAAGCAACCCCCGGGATTCGAGGACCCCCATTTCCCGGACCATGTCTTCAAGCTCAAAAAGGCCCTATATGGACTCAAACAAGCTCCTAGAGCTCGGTATGAGCACCTAAAGGAGTTGCTTGAAGACCGTGGTTTCGAAGTGGGGAAAATTGATCCCACTCTTTTTACTAAGAAAGTAAATGGGGAGCTTTTCATATGCCAACTCTATGTAGATGACATCATATTTGGCTCGACTAACACAAAATTCAATGATGAGTTTGCTATGTTGATGACAAATAGGTTTGAAATGTCAATGATGGGTGAACTCAAGTACTTCCTTGGGTTTGAGATCAAGCAAATGGGACAAGGCACCTTCATCAATCAAGCAAAATATCTCCAAGACATGCTCAACCGCTTCGACATGAAGGGCGCCAAGGGGATTGGAACTCCAATGCATCTCAAGTGTCAACTCTCTCTTGACGAGACCGGCAAGGCGGTGGATCCCAAGCTCTACCGTTCGATGATAGGTTCGCTTAATACCTTTGTGCCTCTCGCCCAGATATAATGTTAAGCGTTGGTATGTGTGCACGGTTTCAAGCAAGCCCGAAGGAAAGCCACATTGTGGCGGTCAAGAGGATCTTTCGATATTTAGTTGATACCCCACACTTCGGACTATGGTACCCAAGGGACACGGACTTTGCTTTGGTTGGCTTCACCCACTCCGATTGGGCGGGCGACAAGGTTGATAGGAAGTATACATCCGGAGCTTGTCACTTTCTTGGAAGATCTTTGGTGTGTTGGTCCTCGAAGAAGCAAAATTGTGTCTCCGTCTCCACCGCGGAAGCCGAGTATGTTGCGGCGGCAAGTAGTTGTGCGCAAATCTTATGGATGAGGCAAACCTTGCGGGACTATGGACTCGAGTATAGCAAGGTTCCTCTATTGTGCGACAGTGAGAGCGCCATCAAGATTGCCTACAACCCGGTTCTTCATGGGAAGACGAAGCATATTGAGATAAGGAACCACTTCATTCGAGACCACATCACTCGCGGAGATATTGTTCTATCCTTCATTGGCACCAAGGAGCAATTGGCGGACATCTTCACGAAGCCCTTGGATGAGAAGCGCTTCATTGAGTTGAGGCATGAGCTAAATATCATTGATCCGTCGAACTTTGCTTGACCGTCGTGCGCACATACCACTCTCAAACTATATTTCTAGATGAAAGGCACGCATGAACATAGGGGGAGTGCGGTTTAAATATATTGAGCTATCCCTCCCCCATAATGCATAAAGAAATCCAAAACATATGCTATTCGTCAATTAAGTGACTTATGAGCTTCATGTTGAGTTGTAGTCCGTGAGTCCTAGATACATCTACGCGACCTCACACTACTACACTCTTACACGGTGGCTTCGGCCACCAACCTCCTCTTTGAGGAGTTTTTCGGTTCTTTGTGTTTCTTTGTGACCTTCTTTTTGTCCTTCTTCTTTGTTATCTTTTTCTTCATGTTTTTGGAGAACCTCATTCAAGCTTGTTTTCCCTTTTGGTTTTTGCAAGCTTGGTTGTATGTTCTTTTTCTCCATCCTTCTAGTTTCTCTACCCTCCTTTTTGGTGTTCCGATGCCAAAGGGGGAGAAGTTCCTATGTGGATGGGGCGTTGTTGTTTGTAGCCTTGTGATCCTAGTTGCTTATCTTGTCTTGTGGCTACATCAACAACTCTATGGAGGTATCTTATGGTGAGTTTGGGTATTCTCAAGGCTATGGTATGATAACTTCACCCAAATCTCCTTACATGATCTTGTGTTGCCTCCATATTGCGCATATGTTATTTGAACATGATCTTGTATCCTTGTTACATATGTGCTTGGTTTTTAAAATCTAGGGGGGGTTATGCCTCTAAGACGTGTGTATTTGTATGCAAATACATATTCAAAATATGCACACGTTTAGGGGGAGCTCCGTCGAGCTTTTTGCAAATCCAAGAATCTCATCATAATATCATATGCTTTTGAAAAGTCTTGCGTTGTCATCAAACACCAAAAAGGGGGAGATTGAAAGAGCAAAGTCTAAACCCCGTGTTTTGTGTGTTTGATGACAACACTTGAGTTATCTCACCGTGTTCCTTGAGTATCATTGCTAGATTTGCAAGTGCACGGTGACCTCGTTGGACACGTCAAGATCGGAGGACTAAAGTGTAGTTATAGGTAGCTATAGGTTTTCTGGTTTTGTGTGTGTTCCGTGAGGTGACATGGCTGGAGAGAAAAAGGGAAGAAAACCAGTTTTAGCCAGGCCGGTACTACCGGTACCTGTAGCGGTAGTACCGCTACCCCTATAGGTACCGCCCCACGGTACCGCTCTGAGTTATGCGCTGGAATTGTCCCTCAGTACGAGTTACGGTACCTCTGCGGTACCTGGAGCGGTACTACCGCTCGTGAGCGGTACTACCGCCCATGGTACCGCCCATGGTACCGTAACTATTTACGGTAGTACCGCTCTGGTACCGCTCCGGTACCGCCTTGGATCCAGTAAGGTTTGGACCCCATTGCGGTACCTCGAGCGGTACCTCTAGCGGTAGTACCGCTATGCGTCCACGTGGACCAGATCTGGGGAATTCGAACTCAGAGCGGTAGTACCGCTTCCCAAAAGCGGTAGTAACGCTTAGGCAAAAACTAGACATAACGGTTGGATTTGGAGGAGCCTACTTAAGGGCCCCTTCTTCCCCAACTCGTTTTTATCTCCTCTCTCTCTCTCTCTCTCTCCTCCATTGTTGCTGAGCTTAATCCTTGAGGATCTCCCCAACCATCCAACCAATCTTGCTCAAATTTTGAGGAGTGGTGGAGGAGACCCCGATCTATAGTTCTACCAAGAGATATTTCACCAATCATTGATATTCCTTAGTGGAGCTTGGTGTTAGGGTTCCTATTGTGGGACATTGGAGAAAGTGCATCCATGGAGGCTAGCTTGGTGTTGTACTAGCTCCATGGGTTGTTGGGAGCCTCCTTGTGGTGTGGAGCTCGCCCCAACCTTGTGAAGGAATCACCGCCTCGACCGGTGCCTTAGTGGAGAAGGGGGAGCACCTTCGTGGAGCTCTCTCGAGGAAGAAGGTGAGGCCTTCCTTCGTGGTGTGGCCGTCTAGTCTCTTGTGTGAGACTAGCACCTCCTCAACGTAGACGTACTTCCTATTGTGGAAGGAACTGCGGGAAACAAACCTCGCCTCGTCACCGCGCCCCCGGTTGTCCCGCTCCTTACTCTTACTATCTTGTTGATTCCTTTGCTTGTTGCACTTGTCCTAGGATCATTGTAGGATCACCGCTATCGCTAAAGTTATCACCTTTACCTTCCGTTGCACTAAAAATTGAAAAAGACTAAAACTTGCCGTAGCGCCATTCACCCTCCCTCTTGTTCGCTACGATCCATTCAAACCGACATAGCCAGTCCCCGAGTTTCGGGTTGAGAGCGCAGTTCTTAGCGCGAAACTTCTTTAGCAACACAAAAAACCGGCATAGCCAGTCCGCGAGTTTCGGGTTGAGAGCGCAGTTCTTAGCGCGAAACTTCTTTAGAAACAAAAAAACCGGCATAGCCAGTCCCCGAGTTTCGGGTTGAGAGCGCAGTTCTTAGCGCGAAACTTCTTTAGAAACACAAAAAACCGGCATAGCCAGTCCCCGAGTTTCGGGTTGAGAGCGCAGTTCTTAGCGCGAAACTTCTTTAGAAACACAAAAAACCGGCATAGCCAGTCCCCGAGTTTCGGGTTGAGAGCGCAGTTCTTAGCGCGAAACTTCTTTAGAAACACAAAAAACCGGCATAGCCAGTCCCCGAGTTTCGGGTTGAGAACGCAGCTCTTAGCGCGAAACTCCCTTACAGTATATTGCCGACATAGCCTTACCGGTACTTTTCTTTGGACAGGGCACGCTGGACGCCCGGAAGCAGCTCTTCGAGGAGCTGCTGTGGGAGCACCGGTACCTCTCCGAGGCCCACAACAAGTGCCAAGGTGAGTTTTCATTCTCCGGCGTCTATTTGTACCGGTTGCTTTTTCCTTTTCAAATTATACTCATAAGTTTTTTCCACAGCTGCCCTTCCGGAAGCCCCTTCTGAGGACCTCACCGCCCAGCTC
Source organism: Lolium rigidum (assembly GCF_022539505.1). Classification (NCBI taxonomy): domain Eukaryota; kingdom Viridiplantae; phylum Streptophyta; class Magnoliopsida; order Poales; family Poaceae; genus Lolium; species Lolium rigidum. The sequence continues at coordinate 44,224,291 of NC_061512.1, forward strand.
TCGGCCCTCAAAGGTACCATCCTTTTTTCTCGTTTGTCTTTGCATTTTTTGAACCTACCGGATTATTTTTGTTAATCTTTTCTTCTTCCGGATTTTAGCCGAAAAGGAGCAGCTTGCCCTGGAGCACCGCAAGGCCCTGGACGCTCACGAGACCATCTCCGCTGCGCTTAAGGACCATCTTATGCAGGCTGAGCTCCGGCATGATCGGGAGCTGAAGGAGACCCAGGCTGCTGCTGAAACCAAGTTGGACGAGTCTCTGAAGGACTTTACTGACGCCAGCAGCCAGCTGCGGAAGGAGCTGGAGGGGGAGACACGGTTGGGGAAAGAGGCTCAAGCCCAGATCGCCACCCTTACCACGGATCAGGTTGAGTATGACCGGTTGGTTATGCAGGCCGATGCGCTAGCTCTCAGTAAGTCTTTTTTCTTTCCCTCTTTTGCTTTTAAGCTTATATCTTCCGGCAGTATGTCCTTATCTTTTCTTCTCTCTTTTGTTGCAGGGCTTTTCCCGGACTCACAGCCGCATGCATTCAAGAAGGTCGCAGAGCGTAGGGCTGAGCAATCTCTGAGCACCCCGGATGCGCCCTGGGATGCCTACGACCATCTGGTCGCGCTTGCCGCCCGGATCCAGCATATGAGGGCTGTGGACCGGCATCTGGTTGACCTGCCGGATGTGGCCATGCATATCTTCAAGGTGCTGTGGCCTGGGGAAGCCGTTCCGGCCAACGTGACCCTCCTCTCTGATCGTCTGAAGGACGCCTGCCGAAGGTTTCGGGAGTGGAAATGCTTAGCGGCCCGTGCCGGAGCTGACGCGGCGCTACGCGTTTCTTGCTCTTGGTACGAGGACTTAGACCTCGATGCCCTCCACAGCCTTCGTGGCGACGCTCCTACCGACAAGGATCCGGTCCTCACGGCCAAGCGTCAGGATCGCGCCTACCGGGTCGCCTAGTTTGCTCCTATTGGCGCCTTCATCCCTCCTCCCGCGGACCTCAAAGACGAAGTCTCTGACGACGAGGAAGAGGGTTCCGGTGGAGAGGAGGAGGAGGACGTTGAGGAAGGTGAGATCCCTCCAGAGCAGGCTCCGGAAGCTCCCGTTGCTGGCCCCCAGCCTCCTATTGCTTGAATGTTCTCACTATATGTTTGTCATGCCTGTCTGCCTCAAAAACAATGTTGGTTAAATTCTACCCCGGTATGCCGGGGTACCTGATGTAAGATAAAACTTAGCGTCTCTTTTGGTTGTGCTACAACTTCTATGCCGGTGTCTTTTATACCGGTAGCTTATCAAATTATGTTGGTTTGCTACTTTAGCAACTTGCCTTTACCGTTTTGCTTTGATCTTGCACTGTGAAAATTCCGGAATTGTTTCCTGTAACGGCCCCGGGTAGCACCCCTATTAGATTTGTTTGTTCTTATTGTTTTATGCATCATCATGCATCATGCATCACATCATCCATGTTTTCAACAAATAAAATTATTTTATAAACCCTAATTATTTTATTTTTACCTCTCATATGGTTTTATTAAATAAACCTCCTCTCTTCTATTCTTTAACAAAACCCTACAATCAAAACAAAATTAATAAATAAAACTATTTCAAATATTTTCATATACAATATAAAATCTGGTTTTGCTTTGTTTTGGTTTGGTTTTAAAAAGGGTTTTCAAATCTGTTTTAAACAAAGAGAGAAAAACCAGAAAAACCCCTCACCCTCTAACCTGGACCTATCTACCTCGGCAGACCAATCTCTCTTCCCGGCGGCCCAGTCCCCCTCCTTTCTTTCTTCTTTCGCCCTGGCCCAACCCATCTCCTTCCTGGCCCGAGCAGCCCAACAATGGCTCCCCCTTCTGGCCTTTTTTCCCTCGTTCCCTATCTTCTTCCTTTCGGCCTGGCCGGCCCCAATCCGAATCGGTACGCTCGTTGTCGTCTTCCTGGAGGCAGTCACGCAGGAGGCGTGCTTCTCCTCCCCTCCCGTGGTCCTCCCCACCACCCATCTCACCTGTTCCCTCCCTTCTCTCTGCTTTATGCCTGGACCGCACCTCTCTTTTCCCCATCGCACACGCCTCTCTCGCCCTGCTTCTTTCTTCTACTGCAAGCAAAAAAGAATGGGGGAGAAAACCCCAACGCAACCAGCGCTCAGTTCCCCATCAATCCGCCGATTCCGGCCGCCCCTCTTCCTTCTGAGAGCACTACCAGAACCCTCACGTTCCCCTCCATCTCCGGGTGCAAGAAATCAAGCCGGGGAACCCGTGAATCGCTGCCGGCGTCCACTTCTTCTTCACCACCGGCGACCGCTCCTTCGATCATGGCGATGCCGTCCGACCCCCTCCTCCCTATCTGGGCACACCTCCACCCTTCTGGTAACCTCCTGCAACCCCACTCCTCCTCCCTCTCTAGTTCTCCTCCTCGTCGGTGACCGTCTCCGTCCGCTTGCAGTTACTCACCGCCGGCGGTTCTCCGTTGACCCCCGGGGCCCGCGCCGCCCTTTTCTGGTATGCTTCGGCGAGAGGCGTCAAACGCCCACATGCGCGCATCCGGGGACGCCCCGCAACGCCGACCCGAGCCGCGGTCACCGCCTCCCCGCGCGGCGTCCCTTCTGCCGAACACCTTCCGCGCGCTCCCTCCAAGCTCCACCACGGTGGCAGCCAGCGTGGCGCCCGGGCCCATCTGCCAGCCTTTGTGGGTAGAATCCTCCGGGTGAGAAACGGTTCCCAGATCCAGATCTGAGTACTTTTTGCACCGAGCCCCCCTGCAGCTTTCCTTTCTAACCCGAGGCCCCTGCTCCTGTTGGTTTTGTCAAAAACCCCCCTGCAGGTTCCTGTACCCAACCCGGGCCCCCTTCCGCCACAGTCAGCGCCGCGTCAGCGCCTGGGCCCGCGCGTCAGCCTGCGCGGCTAGCTCTGCCCTTGGTGAGAAAACACCCAGCTTGTTTTCTGTTTTTCTGAAAATTGCATATAATGTTTAAATCTTGCATAATTCATATCTTTTAAGCCGTATTTCGAAATAAAAAGTGTTCTATATGAAAATTGATCAGAAAAATGAGGGGAACATGAATATGCCATCCATGCTTGCTATTTCATCATGCATCATATAATTTCGTGCTAGTTTGCATTACCACCTAATATGGCACATATGGAATATGAGGGATACTACATAAATGTTGTCCTGGTTCCATTTAACTTTGTTGTAGCTCACCCCATGCTAATCCACCCTTAATATTGGCGGTAGGAAATGCAACTCTAACCTAATTTGTTTGTCCGGAGTTTCGACTCCGATTAATATGGATAAGTTGCATCGCATCATCGTTGCCATGTCATGCATGCTTGCATCTTGCTCATGCCGGTTCTTTATGCGTAGTAGTAAGACTTGCATGCATTGTGTGTTCCAGCATTTGCTTCTTCCCGGATAGGATCACGAAGTGTTGATGTGAGATACGACGAGTTCTCCGACAAGTTCTTCTGCAGCTTTTCACAGGCGAGCCCTCTCCCTTCACCTATATACACTCTCCCTCGCATTGCTATCCTTATGTTGCGCTTCTTTATCGAGTCACGTGTCCTATTCCACTTGTTTACCCTAAGAATCCTATATGTATCATTCCTTACCCATAGCCGTTGCTTGATGTTTGAGCCTTGCGAGTCGTAGGCGTGTTAGGGCTCTGTTGTTTATCTCGATCTGTTATCGGGATATGTTGGATTGTTTGGAGGTTATCACATGCTATATCAGTTGTTGGAGATACACATGCTTTACTTTATTGTTAACAACTAAAATTGTAAGCAGAGGCATCTGTGAGCCCCTTTGCGAAAGCATCGGAACTTTGACTCGCTAATGTCCCCTAGGACCCGAGTTCTTGTTATCCGTTCCGAGATTGAGCGCTCTACCCATGCGTGGGGACGATTATTGGGACCCCCTCACCCATTACCATTTCTCAAGTCAGTTGAAAAGGGGGCCACAACCTTGGTTTTATTTGCCTATGCCATGTATGCCATGCTTTACTTACTGTTGCCTTCGGGTGTTTACTTCCTGTTGCCTTCGGGTGTTTATATTCTGTACTGTACCCCGCGGAACGTTTAGCGAAGCGTGTGGTTTGCACGCCTAGCCGTTAACGCAAACCCTGAGTCCGTCTCGGAGTACGGCCGGACTTCGTCACGGGTAGCTTAGTTGGGTGGCCCCCCTAGACTTTCTTGTTGAACTGGGAACGGTCTTGTTGCGAGACATCCACCTGTCGTAAGTGGGTCGAGCATGCGTATGGTTACATTTGGGCAACCCCTGCAGGGAGTACATCTTATCGATAAGCCGTGTCCGCGGTTATGGACGACTTGGAATTGTATAGCTTGATCATAGAACAACTTACACCTTATACTTGTTGTTAATAATCTGATAATAACTTGCGTAGTAATATAGCACTACTATAACCGATACCTAATAAAACTTGTCCACCGTTGAGTGCCTTTTACATTGCCTCTTCGCAATTGTTGAAGGGGATATGTGTAATCGGCTGGGTTATGTTTGTGTAGTATTTATCTGTTACCTTATGCGCTCTCTTATCTTCTCTGAGTAGACGGATGTTGTAGAGTGTCTCTATTGGTTATAGTTTTGCTGCCACTAAACCTACCATATAGCCCCAGGCGATATATATATATACTCGCTCAGCGAGCATAGCCATTTCTAAGTCTCGCTAAGTACGTGCCGGAGTTCGTTCCTTGGTACTTACTCTCGCCTTTTCCCTTTTCTCTTTGCTTCCTTTCTCTTGTCGGCAACCGATGGCCCGACTTTGACAGGTACGAGATAACAACGTTAGCAAGGTTACCCTTCCGGCTTGGCCTGGGCAGGGTTATGGACGCCACTGGTTATCTTCAGGACTCTTAGTCCAATTTGTATCTTGTCCGTACTCGGACGTATTCGATCTTCTGTATGATTTGGATCTTTGTATTGTATATTTGTATCTTGACTCGTTGGAGTCGTTGTAGTAATATATGTATCTTGTGGGCTCTATTGTAATCCTGTTGTAATGTTACCGCTCGTGTTAATTCCTCTGGCATCACGTGTGTGATTCGTCGCGCACGTCGTGTCGGAGGGCGTCTCTGAATCGATATCGTGCGGATTTCGGCGGGTTCGCTGGGATCCTCATGGTACCGGTTCCGGGGCGTCACAAGTTGGTATCAGAGCTCAGGTTGTCGATACCCCACTAGTCCAGCCTGTAGGATAACCTTGCCAACGGACGTTGTGTCTAGTGTCAAAACTATTTTCTGAAAACTCGTTGGATAGATCTGATTAGCTCCGTTTTTCTCCTTATCTATATTCTTTCTCCTCTTACCTTTGCGAGTTTTGAGTCTTCTCTCTTATCTGCTTCTCCGAGTCTTAGGTTCCGACGTGGGTTGGACGATCTATGCCTTCACCTATTAGGACCGATCTCTGAAGATTTCTGACAGAAGAACATCACCGGCGGCTAACCTTCGTCTTCTCCATTGATGTCATCTATGCCTCTATGATCTTTCTACAATTCTTGTTCTTTGGCTCCGTCGAATCTTCGCTGACAATGCTTGTCGATATCGTCAATCAGAATTCTAGGAGCTGTTACACGACTCTCCTATTCATGTGCAGAGTAATACTTTGAGTGCGGGATGGGCTGATCACCATACCGACTACTCTTATTATTCGCTCTTGTTACCTGAATTGGTGGATCCGTGTGACTGATATTCCTTCCTTTGTTTCTCCGGAGTCATCATCGTCATCGGAACAACGACTTCTTGTTAGTGGTGTCGTCCGATCAACATGGAGCAAGAATTCTTGTTAGTGGTGTCGACAAGATCTACACGTCAGCCAGAAGACCCGATAGTTCCACCTCTCTCCCCGTACCTGGACGTGGGATCTCGGGGCGCGATCCCTTGTTAGTGGTGTCGATTGTAACGGCCCCGGGTAGCACCCCTATTAGATTTGTTTGTTCTTATTGTTTTATGCATCATCATGCATCATGCATCACATCATCCATGTTTTCAACAAATAAAATTATTTTATAAACCCTAATTATTTTATTTTTACCTCTCATATGGTTTTATTAAATAAACCTCCTCTCTTCTATTCTTTAACAAAACCCTACAATCAAAACTAAATTAATAAATAAAACTATTTCAAATATTTTCATATACAATATAAAATCTGGTTTTGCTTTGTTTTGGTTTGGTTTTAAAAAGGGTTTTCAAATCTGTTTTAAACAAAGAGAGAAAAACCAGAAAACCCCCTCACCCTCTAACCTGGACCTATCTACCTCGGCAGACCAATCTCTCTTCCCGGCGGCCCAGTCCCCCTCCTTTCTTTCTTCTTTCGCCCTGGCCCAACCCATCTCCTTCCTGGCCCGAGCAGCCCAGCAACGGCTCCCCCTTCTGGCCTTTTTTCCCTCGTTCCCTATCTTCTTCCTTTCGGCCTGGCCGGCCCCAATCCGAATCGGTACGCTCGTTGTCGTCTTCCTGGAGGCAGTCACGCAGGAGGCGTGCTTCTCCTCCCCTCCCGTGGTCCTCGCCACCACCAATCTCACCTGTTCCCTCCCTTCTCTCTGCTTTATGCCTGGACCGCACCTCTCTTTTCCCCATCGCACACGCCTCTCTCGCCCTGCTTCTTTCTTCTACTGCAAGCAAAAACGAATGGGGGAGAAAACCCCAACGCAACCAGCGCTCAGTTCCCCGTCAATCCGCCGATTCCGGCCGCCCCTCGTCGTCCTGAGAGCACCACCAGAACCCCCTCGTTCCCCTCCATCTCTGGGTGCAAGAAATCGAGCCAGGGAGCCCGTAAATCGGCTGCCGGCGTCCACTTCTTCTTCACCACCGGCGACCGCTCCTTCGATCATGGCGACGCCGTCCGACCCCCTCCTCCCTATCTGGGCACACCTCCACCCTTCTGGTAACCTCCTGCAACCCCACTCCTCCTCCCTCTCTAGTTCTCCTCCTCGTCGCTGACCGTCTCTGTCCGCTTGCAGTTACTCACCGCCGGCGGTTCTCCGTCGACCCCCGGGCCCCGCGTCGCCCTTTTCTGGTATGCTTCGGTGAGAGGCGTCAAACGCCCACATGCGCGCATCCGGGGACGCCCCGCAACGCCGACCCGAGCCGCGGTGACCGCCTCCCAGCGCGGCGTCCCTTCTGCCGAACACCTTCCGCGCGCTCCCTCCAAGCTCCACCACGGTGGCAGCCAGCGTGGCGCCCGGGCCCATCTGCCAACCTTTGTGGGTAGAATCCTCCGGGTGAGAAACGGTTCCCAGATCCAGATCTGAGTACGTTTTGCACCGAGCCCCCCTTGCAGCTTTCCTTTCTAACCCGAGGCCCCTGCTCCTGTTGGTTTTGTCAAAAACCCCCCTGCAGGTTCCTGTACCCAACCCGGGCCCCCTTCCGCCCCAGTCAGCGCCGCGTCAGCGCCTGGGCCCGCGCGTTAGCCTGCGCGGCTAGCTCTGCCCTTGGTGAGAAAACACCCAGCTTGTTTTCTGTTTTTCTGAAAATTGCATATAATGTTTAAATCTTGCATAATTCATATCTTTTAAACCGTATTTCGAAATAAAAAGTGTTCTATATGAAAATTGATCAGAAAAATGAGAGGAACATGAATATGCCATCCATGCTTGCTATTTCATCATGCATCATATAATTTCGTGCTAGTTTGCATTACCACCTAATATGGCACATATGGAATATGAGGGATACTACATAAATGTTGTCCTGGTTCCATTTAACTTTGTTGTAGCTCACCCCATGCTAATCCACCCTTAATATTGGCGGTAGGAAATGCAACTCTAACCTAATTTGTTTGTCCGGAGTTTCGACTCCGATTAATATGGATAAGTTGCATCGCATCATCGTTGCCATGTCATGCATGCTTGCATCTTGCTCATGCCTAGGTTCTTTATGCGTAGTAGTAAGACTTGCATGCATTGTGTGTTCCAGCATTTGCTTCTTCCCGGATAGGATCACGAAGTGTTGATGTGAGATACGACGAGTTCTCCGACAAGTTCTTCTGCAGCTTTTCACAGGCGAGCCCTCTCCCTTCACCTATTATACACTCTCCCTCGCATTGCTATCATTATGTTGCGCTTCTTTATCGAGTCACGTGTCCTATTCCACTTGTTTACCCTAAGAATCCTATATGTATCATTCCTTACCCATAGCCGTTGCTTGATGTTTGAGCCTTGCGAGTCGTAGGCGTGTTAGGGCTCGTTGTTTATCTCGATCTGTTATCGGGATATGTTGGATTGTTTGGAGGTTATCACATGCTATATCAGTTGTTGGAGATACACATGCTTTACTTTATTGTTAACAACTAAAATTGTAAGCAGAGGCATCTGTGAGCCCCTTTGCGAAAGCATCGGAACTTTGACTCGCTAATGTCCCCTAGGACCCGAGTTCTTGTTATCCGTTCCGAGATTGAGCGCTCTACCCATGCGTGGGGACGATTATTGGGACCCCCTCACCCATTACCTTTTCTCAAGTCGGTTGAAAAGGGGCCACAACCTTGGTTTTATTTGCCTATGCCATGTATGCCATGATTTACTTACTGTTGCCTTCGGGTGTTTACTTCTGTTGCCTTCGGGTGTTTATATTCTGTATTGTACCCCGCGGAACGTTTAGCGAAGCGTGTGGTTTGCACGCCTAGCCGTTAACGCAAACCCTGAGTCCGCTTCGGAGTACGGCCGGACTTCGTCACTGGTAGCTTAGTTGGGTGGCCCCCCTAGACTTTCTTGTTGAACTGGGAACAGTCTTGTTGCGAGACATCCACCTGTCGTAAGTGGGTCGAGCATGCGTATGGTTACATTTGGGCAACCCCTGCAGGGTGTACATCTTATCGATAAGCCGTGTCCGCGGTTATGGACGACTTGGAATTGTATAGCTTGATCATAGAACAACTTACACCTTATACTTGTTGTTAATAATCCGATAATAACTTGCGTAGTAATATAGCACTACTATAACCGATACCTAATAAAACTTGTCCACCGTTGAGTGCCTTTTACATTGCCTCTTCGCAATTGTTGAAGGGGATATGTGTAATCGGCTGGGTTATGTTTGTGTAGTATTTATCTGTTACCTTATGCGCTCTCTTATCTTCTCTGAGTAGACGGATGTTGTAGAGTGTCTCTATTGGTTATAGTTTTGCTGCCGCTAAACCTACCATATAGCCCCAGGCGATATATATATATACTCGCTCGGCGAGCATAGCCATTTCTCAGTCTCGCTAAGTACGTGCCGGAGTTCGTTCCTTGGTACTTACTCTCGCCTTTTCCCTTTTCTCTTTGCTTCCTTTCTCTTGTCGGCAACCGATGGCCCGACTTTGACAGGTACGAGATAACGACGTTAGCAAGGTTACCCTTCCGGCTTGGCCTGGGCAGGGTTATGGACGCCACTGGTTATCTTCAGGACTCTTAGTCCAATTTGTATCTTGTCCGTACTCGGACGTATTCGATCTTCACGTATGATTTGGATCTTTGTATTGTATATTTGTATCTTGACTCGTTGGAGTCGTTGTAGTAATATATGTATCTTGTGGGCTCTATTGTAATCCTGTTGTAATGTTACCGCTCGTGTTAATTCCTCTGGCATCACGTGTGTGATTCGTCGCGCACGTCGTGTCGGAGGGCGTCTCAGAATCGATATCGTGCGGATTTCGGCGGGTTCGCTGGGATCCTCATGGTACCGGTTCCGGGGCGTCACAAGTTGGTATCAGAGCTCAGGTTGTCGATACCCCACTAGTCCAGCCTGTAGGATAACCTTGCCAACGGACGTTGTGTCTAGTGTCAAAACTATTTTCTGAAAACTCGTTGGATAGATCTGATTAGCTCTGTTTTCTCCTTATCTATATTCATTCTCCTCTTACCTTTGCGAGTTTTGATTCTTCTGTCTTATCTGCTTCTCCGAGTCTTAGGTTCTGACGTGGGTTGGACGATCTATGCCTTCACCTATTAGGACCGATCTTTGAAGATTTCTGACAGAAGAACATCACCGGCGGCTAACCTTCGTCTTCTCCATTGATGTCATCTATGCCTCCCTAATCTTTCTACAATTCTTGTTCTTTGGCTCCGTCGAATCTTCGCTGACAATGCTTGTCGATATCGTCAATCAGAATTCTGGGAGCTGTTACACGACTCTCCTATTCATGTGCAGAGTAATACTTTGAGTGCGGGATGGGCTGATCACCATACCGACTACTCTTATTATTCGCTCTTGTTACCTGAATTGGTGGATCCGTGTGACTGTTATTCCTTCCTTTGTTTCTCTGGAGTCATCATCGTCATCGGAACAACGACTTCTTGTTAGTGGTGTCGTCCGATCAACATGGAGCAAGAATTCTTGTTAGTGGTGTCGACAAGATCTACACGTCAGCCAGAAGACCCGATAGTTCCACCTCTCTCCCCGTACCTGGACGTGGGATCTCGGGGCGCGATCCCTTGTTAGTGGTTTCGATTGTAACGGCCCCGGGTAGCACCCCTATTAGATTTGTTTGTTCTTATTGTTTCATGCATCATCATGCATCATGCATCACATCATCCATGTTTTCAACAAATAAAATTATTTTATAAACCCTAATTATTTTATTTTTACCTCTCATATGGTTTTATTAAATAAACCTCCTCTCTTCTATTCTTTAACAAAACCCTACAATCAAAACTAAATTAATAAATAAAACTATTTCAAATATTTTCATATACAATATAAAATCTGGTTTTGCTTTGTTTTGGTTTGGTTTTAAAAAGGGTTTTCAAATCTGTTTTAAACAAAGAGAGAAAAACCAGAAAACCCCCTCACCCTCTAACCTGGACCTATCTACCTCGGCAGACCAATCTCTCTTCCCGGCGGCCCAGTCCCCCTCCTTTCTTTCTTCTTTCGCCCTGGCCCAACCCATCTCCTTCCTGGCCCGAGCAGCCCAGCAACGGCTCCCCCTTCTGGCATTTTTTCCCTCGTTCCCTATCTTCTTCCTTTCGGCCTGGCCGGCCCCAATCCGAATCGGTACGCTCGTTGTCGTCTTCCTGGAGGCAGTCACGCAGGAGGCGTGCTTCTCCTCCCCTCCCGTGGTCCTCGCCACCACCCATCTCACCTGTTCCCTCCCTTCTCTCTGCTTTATGCCTGGACCGCACCTCTCTTTTCCCCATCGCACACGCCTCTCTCGCCCCGCTTCTTTCTTCTACCGCAAGCAAAAACGAATGGGGAGAAAACCCCAACGCAACCAGCCGCTCGGTTCCCGTCAATCCGCCGATTCCGGCCGCCCCTCTTCCTTCTGAGAGCACTACCAGAACCCTCACGTTCCCCTCCATCTCCGGGTGCAAGAAATCAAGCCGGGGAACCCGTGAATCGCTGCCGGCGTCCACTTCTTCTTCACCACCGGCGACCGCTCCTTCGATCATGGCGACGCCGTCCGACCCCCTCCTCCCTATCTGGGCACACCTCCACCCTTCTGGTAACCTCCTGCAACCCCACTCCTCCTCCCTCTCTAGTTCTCCTCCTCGTTGGTGACCGTCTCCGTCCGCTTGCAGTTACTCACCGCCGGCGGTTCTCCGTCGACCCCCGGGCCCCGCGCCGCCCTTTTCTGGTATGCTTCGGCGAGAGGCGTCAAACGCCCACATGCGCGCATCCGGGGACGCCCCGCAACGCCGACCCGAGCCACGGTGACCGCCTCCCCGCGCGGCGTCCCTTCTGCCGAACACCTTCCGCGCGCTCCCTCCAAGCTCCACCACGGTGGCAGCCAGCGTGGCGCCCGGGCCCATCTGCCAGCCTTTGTGGGAAGAATCCTCCGGGTGAGAAACGGTTCCCAGATCCAGATCTGAGTACTTTTTGCACCGAGCCCCCTGCAGCTTTCCTTTCTAACCCGAGGCCCCTGCTCCTGTTGGTTTTGTCAAAAACCCCCTGCAGGTTCCTGTACCCAACCCGGGCCCCCTTCCGCCCCAGTCAGCGCCGCGTCAGCGCCTGGGCCCGCGCGTCAGCCTGCGCGGCTAGCTCTGCCCTTGGTGAGAAAACACCCAGCTTGTTTTCTATTTTTCTGAAAATTGCATATAATGTTTAAATCTTGCATAATTCATATCTTTTAAACCGTATTTCGAAATAAAAAGTGTTCTATATGAAAATTGATCAGAAAAATGAGAGGAACATGAATATGCCATCCATGCTTGCTATTTCATCATGCATCATATAATTTCGTGCTAGTTTGCATTACCACCTAATATGGCACATATGGAATATGAGGGATACTACATAAATGTTGTCCTGGTTCCATTTAACTTTGTTGTAGCTCACCCCATGCTAATCCACCCTTAATATTGGCGGTAGGAAATGCAACTCTAACCTAATTTGTTTGTCCGGAGTTTCGACTCCGATTAATATGGATAAGTTGCATCGCATCATCGTTGCCATGTCATGCATGCTTGCATCTTGCTCATGCCGGTTCTTTATGCGTAGTAGTAAGACTTGCATGCATTGTGTGTTCCAGCATTTGCTTCTTCCCGGATAGGATCACGAAGTGTTGATGTGAGATACGACGAGTTCTCCGACAAGTTCTTCTGCAGCTTTTCACAGGCGAGCCCTCTCCCTTCACCTATTATACACTCTCCCTCGCATTGCTATCCTTATGTTGCGCTTCTTTATCGAGTCACGTGTCCTATTCCACTTGTTTACCCTAAGAATCCTATATGTATCATTCCTTACCCATAGCCGTTGCTTGATGTTTGAGCCTTGCGAGTCGTAGGCGTGTTAGGGCTCTGTTGTTTATCTCGATCTGTTATCGGGATATGTTGGATTGTTTGGAGGTTATCACATGCTATATCAGTTGTTGGAGATACACATGCTTTACTTTATTGTTAACAACTAAAATTGTAAGCAGAGGCATCTGTGAGCCCCTTTGCGAAAGCATCGGAACTTTGACTCGCTAATGTCCCCTAGGACCCGAGTTCTTGTTATCCGTTCCGAGATTGAGCGCTCTACCCATGCGTGGGGACGATTATTGGGACCCCCTCACCCATTACCTTTTCTCAAGTCAGTTGAAAAGGGGGCCACAACCTTGGTTTTATTTTCCTATGCCATGTATGCCATGCTTTACTTACTCGTTGCCTTCGGGTGTTTACTTCCTGTTGCCTTCGGGTGTTTATATTCTCGTACTGTACCCCGCGGAACGTTTAGCGAAGCGTGTGGTTTGCACGCCTAGCCGTTAACGCAAACCCTGAGTCCGCTTCGGAGTACGGCCGGACTTCGTCACGGGTAGCTTAGTTGGGTGGCCCCCCTAGACTTTCTTGTTGAACTGGGAACGGTCTTGTTGCGAGACATCCACCTGTCGTAAGTGGGTCGAGCATGCGTATGGTTACATTTGGGCAACCCCTGCAGGGTGTACATCTTATCGATAAGCCGTGTCCGCGGTTATGGACGACTTGGAATTGTATAGCTTGATCATAGAACAACTTACACCTTATACTTGTTGTTAATAATCCGATAATAACTTGCGTAGTAATATAGCACTACTATAACCGATACCTAATAAAACTTGTCCACCGTTGAGTGCCTTTTACATTGCCTCTTCGCAATTGTTGAAGGGGATATGTGTAATCGGCTCGGGTTATGTTTGTGTAGTATTTATCTCGTTACCTTATGCGCTCTCTTATCTTCTCTGAGTAGACGGATGTTGTAGAGTGTCTCTATTGGTTATAGTTTTGCTGCCGCTAAACCTACCATATAGCCCCAGGCGATATATATATATACTCGCTCGGCGAGCATAACCATTTCTAAGTCTCGCTAAGTACGTGCCGGAGTTCGTTCCTTGGTACTTACTCTCGCCTTTTCCCTTTTCTCTTTGCTTCCTTTCTCTTGTCGGCAACCGATGGCCCGACTTTGACAGGTACGAGATAACGACGTTAGCAAGGTTACCCTTCCGGCTTGTCTTGGGCAGGGTTATGGACGCCACTGGTTATCTTCAGGACTCTTAGTCCAATTTGTATCTTGTCCGTACTCGGACCTATTCGATCTTCTGTATGATTTGGATCTTTGTATTGTATATTTGTATCTTGACTCGTTGGAGTCGTTGTAGTAATATATGTATCTTGTGGGCTCTATTGTAATCCTGTTGTAATGTTACCGCTCGTGTTAATTCCTCTGGCATCACGTGTGTGATTCGTCGCGCACGTCGTGTCGGAGGGCGTCTCTGAATCGATATCGTGCGGATTTCGGCGGGTTCGCTGGGATCCTCATGGTACCGGTTCCGGGGCGTCACATTTCCGCATCCAATCTGATGCGCACTTGGTTCTTTTGCTTTGGCTCTGCCTACCTCTCTGGGTTTTTTGGCGTATGAGTCACAAAGTTCTTTTGCCAAGCAAGCACTTTCTTGAACTTAGAAATAATTCAAAAAATTTCACAAAAAAACGGCATAACCGTGGTTAGTCAAACTTTCTTCGGACTGCTTGTTTTCCACCTCTCTTTGCGTTTTTCGCGTGCTTAGATCCTTCCGCTTTATCTTGCTTTCCATGAAGCCGGGTTTCGGACAACAGCAAAGTCGAAGACTCCGGTAGGTTTAGCACGTGATACGTCTCCGAGGTATCGATAATTTCTTATGTTCTATGCCATATTATTGATGATACCTACATGTTTTATGCACACTTTATGTCATATTCGTGCATTTTCTGGAACTAACCTATTAACAAGATGCCGAAGTGCCGGTTCTCGTTTTCTCGCTGTTTTTGGTTTCAGAAATCCTAGTAACGAAATATTCTCGGAATTGGACGAAACGAAGACCCGGGGGCCTATTTTGCCACGAACCTTCCAGAAGACCGAAGAGCATACGAAGTGGGGCCACGAGGTGGCGACACCACATGGCGGCGCGGCCAAGGGGGGGCCCGCGCCGCCCTACGGTGTGGGCCCCTCGTCAGGCCCCCGACTCTGCCCTTCCGCCTACTTAAAGCCTCCGTCGCGAAACCCCTGATGGAAAAAACCACGATACGGAAAACCTTACTGAGACGCAGCCGCCGCCGATCCCATCTCGGGGGATTCTGGAGATCTCCTCCGGCACCCTGCCGGAGAGGGGATTCATCTCCCGGAGGACTCTACACCGCCATGGTCGCCTCCGGAGTGATGAGTGAGTAGTTCACCCCTGGACTATGGGTCCATAGCAGTAGCTAGATGGTTGTCTTCTCCTCATTGTGCTTCATTGTTGGATCTTGTGAGCTGCCTAACATGATCAAGATCATCTATCTGTAATACTCTATGTTGTGTTTGTCGGGATCGGATGGATAGAGAATACCATGTTATGTTAATTATCAAGTTATTACCTATGTGTTGTTTATGATCTTGCATGCTCTCCGTTATTAGTAGAGGCTCTGCCAAGTTGATGCTAGTAACTCCAAGAGGGAGTATTTATGCTCGATAGTGGGTTCATGTCTCCGTGAATGCGGGGAGTGACGAAACCCCTAACGTTATGGATGTGCTTGTTGCCACTAGGGATAAAACATTGATGCTATGTTCGAGGATGTAGTTATTGATTACATTACGCACCATACTTAATGCAATTGTCTCGTTGCTTTGCAACTTAATACTGGAAGGGGTTCGGACGATAACTCGAAGGTGGACTTTTTAGGCATAGATGCGGTTGGATGGCGGTCTATGTACTTTGTCGTAATGCCCAATTAAATCTCACTATACTTATCATGACATGTATGTGCATTGTTATGCCCTCTCTATTTGTCAATTGCCCGACCGTAATTTGTTCACCCAACATGCTTTTATCTTATGGGAGAGACACCTCTAGTGAACTGTGGACCCCGGTCCATTCTTTTAATACTGAAATACAAATCTGCTGCAATACTTGTTTTTACTGTTTTCTCTGCAAACAATCATCTTCCACACAATACGGTTAACCCTTTGTTACAGCAAGCCGGTGAGATTGACAACCTCACTGTTTCGTTGGGGCAAAGTACTTTGGTTGTGTTGTGCAGGTTCCACGTTGGCGCCGGAATCTCAGGTGTTGCGCCGCACTACATCCCGCCGCCATCAACCTTCAACGTGCTTCTTGACTCCTACTGGTTCGATTAAACCTTGGTTTCTTACTGAGGGAAACTTGCCGCTGTGCGCATCACACCTTCCTCTTGGGGTTCCCAACGGACGTGTCAACTACACGCATCAAGCAAATTTATGGCGCCGTTGCCGGGAGATCAAGACACGCTGCAAGGGGAGTCTCCACTTCTCAATCTCTTTACTTTGTTTTTGTCTTGCTTTATTTTATTTACTACTTTGTTTGCTGCATTATATCAAAACACAAAAAATTAGTTGCTAGCTTTACTTTATTTACTGTCTTGCACTTTATATCAAAAACACAAAAAAATTAGTTTACTTGCATTTACTTTATCTAGTTTGCTTTATTTACTACTGCTAAAATGGCCAACCCTGAAAATACTAAGTTGTGTGACTTCACTAGCACAAATAATAATGATTTCTTATGCACACCTATTGCTCCACCTGCTACTACAGCGAGAATTCTTTGAAATTAAACCTCGCTTTACTTAATCTTGTCATGAGAGAGCAATTTTCCGGTGTTAGTTCCGATGATGCTGCTGCCCATCTCAATAATTTTGTTGAATTATGTGAAATGCAAAAATATAAAGATGTAGATGGTGACATTATAAAATTAAAATTGTTCCCTTTCTCATTAAGAGGAAGAGCTAAAGATTGGTTGCTATGACTGCCTAAGAATAGTATTGATTCATGGACTAAATGCAAGGATGCTTTTATTGGTAGATATTATCCCCCTGCTAAAATTATATCTTTGAGGAGTAGCATAATGAATTTTAAACAATTGGATGATGAACATGTTGCTCAAGCTTGGGAAAGAATGAAATCTCTAGTTAAAAATTGCCCAACCCATGGACTGACTACTTGGATGATCATCCAAACCTTCTATGCAGGACTAAATTTTTCTTCACGGAATTTATTGGATTCAGCTGTCTGGAGGTACCTTTATGTCCATCACTCTTGGTGAAGCAACAAAACTTCTTGATAATATGATGGTTAATTACTCCGAATGGCACACGGAAAGAGCTCCACAAGGTAAGAAGGTAAATTCTGTTGAAGAATCCTCTTCCTTGAATGATAAGGTTGATGCTATTATGTCTATGCTTGCGAATGATAGGACTAATGTTGATCCTAATAATGTTCCATTAGCTTCATTGTTTGCCCAAGAAGAACATGTTGATGTAAACTTCATTAAAAATAATAATTTCAACAACAATGCTTATCGGAACACTTCTAGTAATAACTATAGGCCATATCCTTATAATAATGGTAACGGTTATGCTAATTCTTATGGGAATTCTTACAACAATAATAGGAATACACCCCCTGGACTTGAAGCTATGCTTAAAGAATTTATTAGTACACAAACTGCATTTAACAAATCTGTTGAGGAAAAGCTCAATAAAATTGATATTCTTGTTTCTAGAGTTGATAGTCTTGCCTCTGATGTTGATCTTTTGAAATCGAAAGTTATGCCTAATAGGGATATTTAAAATAAAATTGTTACTACAGCAAATGCCATCCAAGTTAGAATTAATGAGAATATAAGATTAATGGCTGAACTGCGTGCTAGGTGGGATAGAGAAGAAAATGAAAAACTAGCTAAAAAGGAAAATGTAGCTAAAGTTTGTACTATCACCACCACTAGCAATGCTAATGATTCATATGTTGCTGCACCTCCTACTATCAATGGTAACATAATTGGTGTTGGCAATGCTTCTACTCCTAGTGCAAAGCGCGCAAAATTACCGAAACCGCTAAAGCTGTCGAAACTGCTTGTGATAAAACTGCTGAAATTTTTTCCAACCTTGGGGATGATAATCCCATTTCTTTAGATTGTAATGATTTAGATTTTGATGATTTCCACATCTCTGAAGTTATAAAGTTCTTGCAAAAACTTGCTAAAAGTCCCAATGCTAGCGCTGTAAACTTGGCTTTCACAAAACATATTACAAATGCTCTCATAAAAGCTAGAGAAGAGAAACTAAAACTTGAAACTTCTATTCCTAGAAAGCTAGAGGATGGTTGGGAGCCCATCATTAAAATGAGAGTCAAAGATTTTGATTGTAATGCTTTATGTGATCTTGGTGCAAGTATTTCTGTTATGCCTAAAAAAGTCTATGATATGCTTGACTTGCCACCATTGAAAAATTGTTATTTGGATGTTAATCTCGCTGATAATGCTAAAAAGAAACCTTTGGGGAAAGTTGATAATGTTCATATTATGGTTAACAATAACCTTGTCCCCGTTGATTTTGTTGTCTTGGATATTGAATGCAATGCATCTTGCCCCATTGTATTGGGAAGACCTTTTCTTCGAACCGTTGGTGCCACTATTGATATGAAGGAAGGTAATATTAAATATCAATTTCCTCTCAAGAAAGGTATGGAACACTTCCCTAGAAAGAGAATGAAGTTACCTTATGATTCTATCATTAGAACAAATTATGATGTTGATGCTTCGTCTCTCGATGTTACTTGAGTTACACTTTCGCGCCTAGCCGAAAGGCGTTAAAGAAAAGCGCTTATGGGAGACAACCCATGTTTTTACTCCAGTATTTTTGTTTTATATTTGTGTGTTGGAAGTTGTTTACTACTGTAGCAACCTCTCCTTATCTTAGTTTTGAGTTTTGTTGTGCCAAGTAAAGTCTTTGATAGTAAAGTAAGTACTAGATTTGGATTACTGCGCAGTTCCAGATTTCTTTGCTGTCATGAATCTGGGTCTACCTCCCTGTAGGAAGCTCAGAAAATTAAGCCAATTTACGTGCATGATCCTCAGATATGTACGCAACTTTCATTCAATTTGAGCATTTTCATTTGAGCAAGTCTGGTGGCCTAATAAAATCCATCTTTACGGACTTTTCTGTTTTGACAGATTCTGCCTTTTATTTTGCATTGCCTCTTTTGCTATGTTGGATGAATTTCTTTGATCCATTAATGTTCAGTAGCTTTATGCAATGTCCAGAAGTGTTAAGAATGATTGTGTCACCTCTGAACATGTGAATTTTTATTATGCACTAACCCTCTAATGAGTTGTTTCGAGTTTGGTGTGGAGGAAGTTTTCAAGGATCAAGAAAGGAGTATGATGCAATATGATCAAGGAGAGTGAAAGCTCTAAGCTTGGGGATGCCCCGGTGGTTCACCCCTGCATATTCTAAGAAGACTCAAGCGTCTAAGCTTGGGGATGCCCAAGGCATCCCCTTCTTCATCGACAACATTATCAGGTTCCTCCCCTGAAACTATATTTTTATTCCGTCACATCTTATGTACTTTGCTTGGAGCGTCGGTTTGTTTTTGTTTTTTGTTTTTTTTGAATAAAATGGATCCTAGCATTCACTTTGTGGGAGAGAGACACGCTCCGCTGTAGCATATGGACAAATATGTCCTTAGGCTCTACTCATAGTATTCATGGCGAAGTTTCTTCTTCGTTAAATTGTTATATGGTTGGAATTGGAAAATGCTACATGTAGTAACTCTAAAATGTCTTGGATAATTTGATACTTGGCAATTGTTGTGCTCATGTTTAAGCTCCTGCATCATATACTTTGCACCCATTAATGAAGAAATACTTAGAGCTTGCTAATTTGGTTTGCATATTTGGTTTCTCTAGAGTCTAGATAACATCTAGTATTGAGTTTTGAACAACAAGGAAGACGGTATGGACTCTTATAATGTTTACAATATGTCTTTTATGTGAGTTTTGCTGTACCGTTCATCCTTGTGTTTGTTTCAAATAACCTTGCTAGCCTAAACCTTGTATCGAGAGGAATACTTCTCATGCATCCAAAATACTTGAGCCAACCACTATGCCATTTGTGTCCACCATACCTACCTACTACATGGTATTTGTCCGCCATTCCAAAGTAAATTGCTTGAGTGCTACCTTTAAAATTCCATCATTCACCTTTGCAATATATAGCTCATGGGACAAATAGCTTAAAAACTATTGTGGTATTGAATATGTACTTATGCACTTTATCTCTTATTAAGTTGCTTGTTGTGCGATAACCATGCTTCTGGGGACGCCATCAACTATTCTTTGTTGAATATCATGTGAGTTGCTATGCATGTCCGTCTTGTCTGAAGTAAGAGAGATCTACCACCTTCATGGTTGGAGCATGCATATTGTTAGTTTCAGTTTTGGACACATATCCTCAATCTCATATGAGAATAATAATTGTTGCCACATGCTTATGCATTAAAGAGGAGTCCATTATCTGTTGTCCATGTTGTCCCGGTATGGATGTCTAAGTTGAGAATAATCAAAAGCGAGAAATCCAAAATGCGAGCTTTCTCCTTAGACCTTTGTACTGGCGGCATGGAGGTACCCCATTGTGACACTTGGTTAAAACATGTGCATTGCAAAGATCCGGTAGTCCAAGTTAATTAGGACAAGGTGCGGGCACTATTAGTATACTATGCATGAGGCTTGCAACTTGTAAGATATAATGTACATAACTCATATGCTTTATTACTACCGTTGACAAAATTGTTTCATGTTTTCAAAATAAAAGCTCTAGCACAAATATAGAAATCGATGCTTTCCTCTTTGAAGGACCATTCTCTTTTACTTTTATGTTGAGTCAGTTCACCTATCTCTCTCCACCTAAAGAAGCAAACACTTGTGTGAACTGTGCATTGATTCCTACATACTTGCATATTGCACTTGTTATATTACTCTATGTTGACAATTATCCATGAGATATACATGTTAGAAGTTGAAAGCAACCGCTGAAACTTAATCTTCCTTTGTGTTGCTTCAATACCTTTACTTTGATTTATTGCTTTATGAGTTAACTCTTATGCAAGACTTATTAATACTTGTCTTGAAGTACTATTCATGAAAAGTCTTTGCTTTATGATTCACTTGTTTACTCATGACATTACCATTGTTTTGATCGCTGCATTCATTACATATGTTTACAAATAGTATGATCAAGGTTATGATGGCATATCACTTCAGAAATTATCTTTGTTATCGTTTTACCCGCTCGGGACGAGCGAGAACTAAGCTTGGGGATGCTTGATACGTCTCCGACGTATCGATAATTTCTTATGTTCTATGCCATATTATTGATGATACCTACATGTTTTATGCACACTTTATGTCATATTCGTGCATTTTACGGAACTAACCTATTAACAAGATGCCGAAGTGCCGGTTCCTGTTTTACTGCTGTTTTTGGTTTCAGAAATCCTAGTAACGAAATATTCTCGGAATTGGACGAAACGAAGACCCAGGGGCCTATTTTTCCACGAACCTTCCAGAAGACCAAAGAGCATACGAAGTGGGGCCACGAGGTGGCGACACCACATGGCGGCGCGGCCAAGGGGGCCCGCGCCGCCTATGGTGTGGGCCCCTCGTCGGGCCCCGACTCGCCCTTCCGCCTACTTAAAGCCTCCGTCGCGAAACCCCCGATGGAAAAAACCACGATACGGAAAACCTTCGCGAGACACGCCGCCGCCGATCCCATCTCGGGGGATTACGGAGATCTCCTCCGGCACCCTGCCGGAGAGGGGATTCATCTCCCGGAGGACTCTACACCTCCATGGTCGCCTCCGGAGTGATGAGTGAGTAGTTCACCCCCGGACTATGGGTCCATAGCGGTAGCTAGATGGTTGTCTTCTCCTCATTGTGCTTCATTGTTGGATCTTGTGAGCTGCCTAACATGATCAAGATCATCTATCTGTAATACTCTATGTTGTGTTTGTCGGGATCCGATGGATAGAGAATACCATGTTATGTTAATTATCAAGTTATTACCTATGTGTTGTTTATGATCTTGCATGCTCTCCGTTATTAGTAGAGGCTCTGGCCAAATTGATGCTAGTAACTCCAAGAGGGAGTATTTATGCTCGATAGTGGGTTCATGTCTCCGTGAATCTGGGGGGTGACGAAACCCCTAAGGTTATGGATGTGCTGTTGCCACTAGGGATAAAACATTGATGCTATGTTCGAGGATGTAGTTATTGATTACATTACGCACCATACTTAATGCAATTGTCTGTTGCTTTGCAACTTAATACTGGAAGGGGTTCGGACGATAACCTGAAGGTGGACTTTTTAAGCATAGATGCAGTTGGATGGCGGTCTATGTACTTTGTCGTAATGCCCAATTAAATCTCACTATACTTATCATGACATGTATGTGCATTGTTCTGCCCTCTCTATTTGTCAATTGCCCGACTGTAATTTGTTCACCCAACATGCTTTTATCTTATGGGAGAGACACCTCTAGTGAACTGTGGACCCAGGTCCATTCTTTTAATACTGAAATACAAATCTCGTCTGCAATACTTGTTTTTCTTGTTTTCTCTGCAAACAATCATCTTCCACACAATACGGTTAACCCTTTGTTACGACAAGCCGGTGAGATTGACAACCTCACTGTTTCGTTGGGGCAAAGTACTTTGGTTGTGTTGTGCGGGTTCCACGTTGGCGCCGGAATCTACGGTGTTGCGCCGCACTACATCCCGCCGCCATCAACCTTCAACGTGCTTCTTGACTCCTACTGGTTCGATTAAACCTTGGTTTCTTACTGAGGGAAACTTGCCGCTGTGCGCATCACACCTTCCTCTTGGGGTTCCCAACGGACGTGTCAACTACACGCATCAGCACGCTACTATACCGGAAAAAGAAAATGTCTAACAAGCAACCGGTATACTGAAAAAATAAACATGTTGCATGCAATTTCGGTAGAGGCAGTCCCCGAGATTCATTCGAGGTGCCGTCATCTTTTATTCATAGAAAATAAGGTACAAAAAGGAACTCCTTACAGCACTTCTTCAGGAATAGAAATGACGCAACAAAGCTATGTTCTATGGACACTTAGTTTCCTCTCCTGACATGTCCGCCTTTCCCTTCTTTGATTCCTGTGCATCCATCAAGTAGTAGGCATAATTGTGCAGAGCCTTGCTCACAATGAAAGGCCCTTCCCACGGTGGTGAGAGTTTGTGGCGTCCCTCAGTGCGCTGCACTAGGCGTAACACCAGATCTCCTTCCCGGAACACCCTCGGGTTAACCTTCCGGCTATAATAGCATCTGAGGTTCTGCTGGTATATAGATGTTCTTGCCAAAGCCAGCTCTCTTGCTTCCTCGAGCAAGTCCACATCATTTTCTCGGGCCTCTTTTACCTCTTCTTCGGTATAGAGTTGAACCCTTGGTGAGTCATGAATAATGTCGGTTGGGATTACAGCTTCCGCCCAATAAACCATGAAGAATGGAGTGTATCCGGTAGACCGGTTCGGTGTTGTTCTTATGCTCCACAGCACCGACGGTAGCTCATCGAGCCAACATCCCGGTGTCTTTTCAAGAAGTTCAATGAGTCTTGGTTTGATACCGGAAAGCACCAAAGCATTTGTTCTTTCCACTTGGCCGTTGCCTTGCGGGTGTGCCACTGAGCACAGATCCAACCGGATATTGTTATCCTCACAGAATCGTTTGAACTCTCCTTGAGCAAAGTTTGTCCCATTGTTAGTGATGATGCTATGCGGGTATCCATACCGCAAGATGACATATTTCAAGAATTTCACCGCCGTATGCCCATCACATTTTGCGATAGGTTTCACTTCAAGCCACTTGGTGAACTTATCCACCATTACTAGGATGTGAGTCATGCTCCCCCTTGCAGTTTTGAATGGGCCAACCATGTCGAGGC
The DNA here is from genome assembly GCF_022539505.1 of Lolium rigidum. Classification (NCBI taxonomy): domain Eukaryota; kingdom Viridiplantae; phylum Streptophyta; class Magnoliopsida; order Poales; family Poaceae; genus Lolium; species Lolium rigidum. The sequence continues at coordinate 44,247,951 of NC_061512.1, forward strand.
ACCAAACAGCGAATGGCCAAGTTAACGGTATAGTTTTTAGACCGGATGCTGGGGTATGGTTTTCCTTGGCGTACCTCTGGCACCCGTTGCATTTCCGTACCAAATCCTCAGCGTTTTCCAGTGCCGTGGGCCAGTAGAACCCATGTCGGAACACTTTTGCCACCAGCGCCCTTGATGAAGCGTGATGCCCACATTCTCCTTGGTGAATCTCCACAAGCATCTCTTTTCCCTCTTCCGGTTCCACGCATCTTTGGAGGACACCGGTAACACTTCTTTTGTACACCTCACCATTGATGATGGTATACGCTTTGGACCTCCGCTGGATCCTTCTTGATTCATTTTCGTCAATCGAAAAGGTGTCGTTGATCAGGAATTCCTTAATAGGTTCAACCCAAGATGGTGCTTCTCGAACCAGAAACACCGGTACATCTATCTCCATACTATCCACCAGCATAGCTTCTTCCGGCAGGGATCCTGCAGTCCCCGGGTTTGCCGGAACAGTCCCCGTGTTTCCTTCGTCAATGTCCATTGGCACAACGTGTGACTCCGGTACGAAGATTGATTCGGACTCCGGACTTGGTTTGATCGATCGCACCCTTAGGTGAGCCAACGCTACTCCGGGAGGAATTTCTTGCCTGGAGGAGCCCAACTTAGAAAGTGTATCACCAGCTTCATTTTCCGCCCGCGGCACATGATGAAACTCACACCCTTCGAAGAATCCGGCAATCTTTTGCACAGGAAACCGGTAGGAGGCCATGTTGGCATCTTTTGCGTCCCAATCTCCGGAACATTGTTGCACCACAAGATCTGAATCACCATAGCAAATGATCCGGTGTGCACCGATTTCTTTTGCGACCTTGAGCCCATGGATCAGAGCCTCATACTCAACGACATTGTTTGACGCCCTGAAATGTACTTGTAGAACGTACCGGAGATGATCTCCTTTTGGTGAAGTAAGAACCACACCGACACCTAGACCCTCTTTGAGCTTGGATCCGTCAAAATGCATCTTCCAGTATTCTATCTTTTGTTCCGGTGGCTTGTATTGCATTTCCGCCCAATCGACCAGGAAATCAGCCAAGGCTTGTGATTTTATGGCGTCTCTTCTCTCATATACCGGTACGTACGGTGATAGCTGAATTGCCCATTTGGCAATCCTGCCGCTGGCATACTTGTTGCACATGATATCTGAAATGGGTGCCTCACTCACCACCTTCATGGGGTGCTCTTCAAAGTAGTGCTTAAGTTTTGTGGCGGCCATGAACACGCCGTAGGTCATTTTCTGGAAGTGAGGGTAGTTTTGTTTTGAGAGGGAGAGCACCTCGCTCAGGTAGTATACCGGCCTCTGGACGGTTTTTCCTTCCTCTTCTCTTTCCACCACAACCACAACACTCACGACCCGATTTGTTGCTGCTATGTACAACGACATGGGCTCTCTTTCTAGAGGCGAAGCCAATACCGGCGCAGTTGCCAGCATTGTTTTTAGCTCTTTGAATGCTACGTCTGCCTGAGGGGTCCAGACGAAGGTATCGGATTTTTTCATCAAAGCATAGAGTGGCAGAGCCTTTTCTCCCAACCTGCTTATGAACCGGCTTAGCGATGCCAAGCTTCCGGTAAACTTCTGCACATCTTTGAGATCTTGCGGTATAGTCATTCTTTCGATGGCCCTGATTTTTTCCGGATTAACCTCAATTCCCCGGCTTGATACGAGAAAACCAAGCAATTTGCCGGCAGGGACACCGAAGGTGCATTTTGCCGGATTGAGTTTCATCTGGAACCTCCTCAATTTGTCAAACGTTTGACTCAGATCATCGATCAAGGTTTCTTTTACCTTAGTTTTGATCACGACATCGTCCACATAGACTTGCACATTTTTTCCAATTTGATCAAACAAACACTTTTGCATACAGCGCTGGTACATTGCACCAGCGTTGCGCAAACCGAAAGGCATAGTGACATAGCAATAAGCCCCGTGCGGGGTAATGAACGCAGTTTTTATTTGATCTTCCTTTTTCAGGGGAATCTGGTGGAAACCGGCATAAGCATCCAGGAAAGACAACAACTCACAGCTAGCAGTAGAATCAATCACTTGATCGATCCGGGGTAAAGGGAAAGGATATTTTGGGCAAGCCTTGTTCAGGTTGGTGTAGTCGATGCACATGCGCCACACCTTTGGAGCTTTAGGGTCCTCTTCTTTTTTCTTCTCGACCAGCACCGGATTGGCTAGCCACTCGGTATGCAGTACCTCCACGATGAAACCGGCAACCAGTAACTTTGTCACCTCTTCTCCAATGATTTTCCTCCTGTCTTCAGCGAACCGGCGTAAGGGTTGTCGTACCAGCCTTGCATCCTTCCGGACATTCAAAGAGTGCTCAGCCAACTCCCTCGGAACACCTACCAAGTCATCAGTAGACCAGGCAAAGATATTCCGATTCTCACGGAGGAAGCTGACGAACGCGCTTTCCTATGCCTCACTCAGGCCAGCACCGATGCGAACGGTACGCTCAGGGTACGCAGGGTCCAACACGATATCTTTTGTCTCCTTGGTTGGCTTGAATGCCGGTGTTCCCAAGTTGCCAATCATTGCCGCTAAGCTCAACTGTTAGGACTGAGCCAGCGCAACTGCAGTTTGCATCCTTCTTTTTTCCTCTGCGATTACCAGCGATTCTACCAGATTGATCCGGCGGAAGCGGTTTCCAGTGAGACTTTGTAGTTTCCCACCACGGTTAAGGGTCCACGAGGTGCCGGCATCTTCATCTTGAGATACGCCGTATGAGTTGTGGCCATGAACGCCGCCAATGCCGGTCTCCCCAGCAGTGCATGGCAAGGACTGTCTAGGTCCACCACCTCGAACAAAAGGTTTTCGACCCGGCAGTTGTCACGTCCTCCGATTGGTACATCCACCCGGACTTTTCCCATGGGCGAGCAGGACAGGCCCGGAACGATTCCGTGGAACGTAGTGTGAGTTGGTTGTAGCATGTTCTCCGTTATTCCCAGCGTACGCATAGTGTGCCGGTACATAATGTTTATGCTGCTGCCATTGTCTATCAGCACTTTGCTGAACTTCACTCGGGTCGTTGGCCCATGCATGATAGGGTCTACAAAAAGAGCGTAGCCACCTAGGTTTGGCATGATCTTTGGGTGATCCTTGAACGACCAGGTAATTTCCTGATCTGACCACAACATGTATTTTGGAACTGCCGGCATCACCGCGTTCACTTCTATGGAACGACGATGCACGCTTTGCTTGTCAGTTGGCTCAGTAACGAACACAACGCAGCACAAGTGCGGATCCTGGTAAACGTTCCGGCCCAAGGGTGTCGGTGGTGGTGGTTGGCCATTGCCATCTTCCACCTGATGAACTTGTTGTTGTTGCTGCCGGTTCGGCTGAGGTTGTACCGGTAGAGCATTTGCTCCGGTAAGGGGTGGTGGTGGTGGTAGTCTTCCGGCATTTTGGTCCCTCGCATCTTTCATCATGCCTCTTTCCATCAACCTTTTGGTCCAAGTGCAATCTTTTGTCAAATGGTTCGCCGGTCTAGCCGGGTTAGGCGTGTGCCGCCGGCACGATTGATCCATAGCGGATTCCATGGTGTATCTCTCTTCATTTTGCCAAGGTTTCTTTTCAACCCATTGTTTTTTTAGGACCCGCCCACGACTGCGATCCGGTTTTTTGCCTCTGGCTTCCGCTGGCGCCGGAATTATCCTGCACCGCGGCTACTTGCCACGGACCATACCTCAGATCAGGAAAGTCTTCCCTTCTTTTGTTGTGCCGGTTATCCAGGTATTGCTCTTGGCGTGGTTGTTGTTGGCTCGTTGGTTCCGGCTCAGCTTGTACCGCTGGTTGCATTGGGTCTCCCAATGCGTAGCTATCTGCCACACGTATCATCTCTGCCAGAGTTACCGGCATGTTTCGCTGCAGCTTTTGCCACAACGGCGAACCTCTTCTGCACCCATTGCAAAACCAAGCAATGGCCTATGCCTCGATCACTCCTTCACAAGAGCTCCTTGTGGAGTTCCACCGGGTCAGGTAATCCCGGTCTGTTTCATTTGGGCGCTGCACGCACAAGGCAAGCTGTTGCGGCCTGTTTGGCCTCCGGTAGGTACTGCTGAAGTTACTCACAAACGCTTCCTCAAAGTCCAACCATCCATTTATTCCTCCTGCTGGCAAGTTATTAAGCCAGATGCGTGCCGGTCCTACCAGAAAAGACGGCACGATTCTCACGGCCCAACGCCGGTTTCCTCCACCTGTTACGGTTCCTCTGCCGCCAGCGACGTATACCGCGGTTACGTAATCCGCAAGCCAGTCTTCCGGCTTAGTGGTGCCATCATATGTTTTCGTGTCTCGGGGCAACTGGAAGTTGCGAACCGGTGGTTCCTCTTTCATGATTCGTGGACCAAAGCATTTTGGGCCAGGAGGACCTTCTGCCTCGATCATCTCAGATAAGTACACCCTGTCCAGCCGGTGCCTCGCATCCCGTTCTGGCAGGCATCTTTCTCCTACGCGTTCCCCCAAAGGGTTCCGGTAGGCTGCGACTCTCTCTGTTGCTGAATCAGCTTCATCGTAACGTTCCGGTACCGCGGCTCTTGCCTGCCGGTACCTTGGTGGAGGCATTTCCTCTTCAACATAAGTAGCTCTTGGTGCACGATAATTTTGCCCGGTTTCACCTCTACCGGCATAATCATTTCCGGCATAGCCACGACCTGCCCCTTGGCTTTTTCTTCCGGCCTCGTGTCGCCCGGCTTGTTGTTTTCCGGCAAGTACCGGATCGTACACAGTCATTTGCTGCGCATTCACTTCTTTTTCTTTTCTCCTGTCCGGATGGGGGGATGATGCCTTCCCATGGGACTTGCTTCCGGCATTTTTTGCCGAACGCACAGATTTTGACGCCGCAGCTTTGTTTACTCTAGCAAGCTTAGCATTTTGTTCCTGTATCATATCAAGCAACTCCCTAACGCGCTCTTGTTGTTTTGCTAAGGCATCTCAGGTAAGCGAGTCAAACAGCTCTACAGCAGCCCTAGCAGCTTTTATGGTTTTATCCGGGCTACTGTACTTAGGTTTCTCTACGATGCTCAAAGAGGCAGAGGTACTTTTGCCGGCAAGAATCTCCTTACGCAGATCCTGATCTAGATTGCGAGCTCTAAGCCGGTTTTCCGGTACTCTAGCAGCCTGAGCGCTAACAGAAGCAAAGCCATGGGCAGCGTTATACTCACGAAGGGCCAGGTTCAGCTCGCGCTGCGCCCGGATGATGTCCGCGCCTTTGGAGAGCAACTTCTGTCACTGTGCCTCCAGCTCCGCCTGAGCCGCTGCCGGGTCGATATTCTGCGCGATGGGCGTTGCCAGCACGCTCATCGCCGCTTGGAGAGGAGTCTCCGGTGGCGCTGCAGATGCACCCGCAACCCCTTGGTCACGCTCGGTCGGCGGCTTGGCCGTGCGCGTAGACTTCGTCTGCCCAGCGCCTTCAGCCGCGACCTCCTTGCCGGCGTCAGCCGCGCCAACCACCAGCACCTCGACGCTGCCGGCGGCGTGGCCGCTGCGAGCTGCAGATCTTGGCGGGTCCGGCGCCACCAGCACCGGCGAGAGGCACTGGCGCTCCGGGACGGTGCCGTAGTAGACGCGGAGGCTGCCGAACTCGATGATGCGGCCGTTCTTGGGAAACTTACCGCCGTTGGCGAAGACCCCAGTGTTGTCGTTGATGAAGTCCATGGCGAGGACGCGGTCGACGAGCGCGGTGACGACACGCTCGCCGGCGATGGTGAGGAGGCCCGCCCGAATATGAACTCCAGCAAGCGCAGCTGCTGGCCCCATGGTGGGCGCCAACTGTCGTCGTGGTGAACAGACAGATGCCATAGGATGGCTTAAGTTGGGGCTGAATGTGCGCTAGAGGATTCGGGGGAGGGTTTTGGTTATATGGGGATGAATTCCGGATGGATTACCGGATGATATCTAGATGAACTTGGCCTTGGCCAGAGGTAGAAGAAGAAGAACACAAGAACTAGCTCAACTTTGGATCTCTCTATTCCATGATCGAATCAGATTACAGGCTATCAGTTCTCAAGTGCCTCATCCTCACGTTAGGGTGTGCCCCCTCTCCTTATATAGGGGAGAGGGTGGCTTACAGGGGAAGAAACCCTAGGAAACCCTAATGGCATCTTTGACTAGACAAACTACTTTACAAAGCCTCTTTGGCTACCGGTGACGCCGGTATGTCTTTAATCGGGAGCAGTGACATCATCCGGTACCTTTTACGTCATCATCTGCTTTTGCCTCAGAGCTTCGATTAAAGCTGAAGTGCTTCGCTCATCCTTGTCCTCTAGCTCTTGAGAGAATCTTTGACCAGCTTGCCGACGTGCTACACTGTAGCTTGTGCCGGTGCCTCTGGTATCTTCTTAGCCTATTCCGGTATACCCCTCCTGGGATACCGGTATAGTTTCTCTTAGCCAAAAGGTTAGCCTCACAATCCGGAATAACCTTAAAACCGGTACCTGACCAGCCTAAACTAGGCAAGTTAGGCATGCCTTTGGCATACCGGGGGTCATCCCCCCAACACCTTAGTTGAAGACACTCAAACATGATGATGGAGTATGAGTCTATTGTGTGGTTTGTGGAATTGTGTGATGGGACTTGTGATGAAGATGATAGTTCTTTGGAGGGGCGAAGTGCTTCTTGTGAGAAAGGAGATGCAATTCCCCCGGTTACCGTAGGAAGGATGGGTGTTGGCACTCGCTGACCTCAAAAGCTACCTTCTACGAGTGCCGGGGAAGGACGAAGTTCCACCTATGTGGAGCCATCTACACCACAAGGCCAAGCTTCTTCCGTTGAACAACCAAGTGAAAGATCACCTCTTCCACAACCTCAAGTTCGGCATCAACAACAATGAGGGTCAAGGCGAGGACCTAAACCTTAATGAAGATCAAAGGACCTCACAAGAATCTATCCCTATGGTCTATTCTCGCCGGTGTGCAAAAGCGTCAAGGCCCTTTCATATCTCAAGCAAAGTACGTCAAGAAATACTCAAGGGCAAGATATGTAAGGGGTCAGCGGTATAGGAACCCCAAAGTACCTTAAGTGTCAACACTCCTTTGATGAGGCCGACAAGGAAATGGTATCATGCTCTATCGGTCAACGATAAGGTTTGCTTCTTTCCCTTTGTGCGTTTCATCCGGACATTGCTTCGAGAGTGGGTATCACATACCACTTTCGTGCTATATGTCTAGATGGAAAGCACGCATGAACTTAGGGGGAGTGCGGTTTAAACTTATTGAGCTATCCCTCCCCCCATAATGCATAAAGAAATCCAAAACATTCTCTATTTGTCAACTAAGTGAGTAATGAGCTTCATGTTGAGTTGTGGCCGTGAGTCCTAGATACATCTACGCGACTTCACACCACTATACTCTCACACGGTGGCCTCGGCCATCAACCTCCTCTTTGAGGAGCTTTTTTTTATTCCTCTTGTTTTCTTTGATTTTTCTTTTGGTCTTCTTTTCCCCTTTTGTTTTTAGTTTTTCTTTTCTCCATGTTCTTTGTGGGAGATTCAATCAAGCTTGGCTTTTCATGCTTTGATTCTTGCAAGCTTGGTTGAGTAGTACCTTAACAGTTCCAACATCTAATCCTAATCCAATACCTACCTCTTGAGCCAATTCAGTCTAAAAGCACAAGTCTACACCAAAATATGAGTGTTTTTGAGCTTTGGAGGCCAGTACTACCGGTCCTCAGGCCGGTACTATCGCTTAGGTGCAGTAACCTGACGACTGTCAGGAGTTTTCCCCAGAGCGGTACTACGGCCCAAGGTACCGGGCAAGTACCGGTAAGCAGTACTACCGCTCCTACGAGCGGTACTGCCGCTTGCGCTTTTGACTTAAGGTACCGGGTGGGGCGGTTCTTCCCCAAAATCACCACACACCCCCACCCACCACGAGTCAAAGGCGTCCCCAAGCTCCAAGACCTCGAGGAGACCGGCCCCGATCTCCTCCTCCAGCCATTCCCGGCCAAATCTCCTCCGTGGAGAAGCTTCCCCATCCGCTTTTCCGCCATGTCCTCTGGTATGAGCCCTAATCTCTCTCTCTAGGGTGTGTTGAACTCCCTAGATGCATAGGCTAGGGTTTGATGGGGGTTTGTGGTGGAGAAACCTTCTTGGAAGCTCTTCATGCACGCGGATACTAGCTAGCAACATTGTGTGACACTATGAACTTCCTTGCCATGTCCTCGACCTTGATCTAGATGTGCTGAGCTTGAGCGGTAGTACCGCTCGTCACGGGTGGTACTACCGGTCCAAGCGGTACTACCGGCTCAGGTTGCGGTACTACCGCTTTGACTAGTTTCACCTATGTTGCTTGTTATTGTCCTCCTTGATCTTTAATTCCATGGCTTGTGCACTTATCCCCTATTCCCTCCCAAACCTATGATGTTCACAGGATCATCCAAGCCCCGTGGTGGCGGCAAGGTCAAGTCTCCTACTTGTCGTCATCGAGAGGAAGAAGAGCAAGAAGAGATTGTGCCAACAAGGACCACCAAGTGTCAAAAGGATGTAGCAGCGGCAGCTAGCAAAAGGACCGCCCGGGTCCTCGAAAGTCTATGACCGATCTCAAGACAGCCCAATTCTTGCAAGTACGAGGAGCCAATCCGTATTTGTTGCCAAGAAACGTTCGTCAATGCCCCAATCCTTTCTTCTACCATGCCGACCAAGAGAGGATCTACAATGAAGTCTACGGGGCTGAGGAATTCAATTGTTGCCCCCAATACCCCATCAGCATGGACAAGCTCCAATCTAAGCTCGAATACTTTGGGGAGGCTCTTGAGATATGTGAAGAGCAAGGGCTTATTCCTTTGATGACCTTCTCCCACAACTTCTCCAAGGAAGTGATATGCCAATTCTATGCCACTGTTGTGTTTCTTGAGGATGAAGGTGGCTTCCGCACATTAAATGGTTGATCAGGGAGTTCGTGATGGAGGCCACGTGGGAGGAATTTGCTAGGGGCATTGGCTATGATCTTCCCGACAATGACACCAACTTCTTCCGGATTCACCTTCAACCCAAGCCAATGGCCAAGGAGAAGATGGCCAACCTCTACATCCCCGGAAGGATGTTGTGTGGAAGTGCCTACCACCTCCTTCCCGTCTACGACATCATGAACCGCATCTACTGCAGCACCATCAACCCCAAGCACACCAACCATGATGAGGTGCATGGGTTTCTTGTGAACCTTCTTCTGCGCACCGATGAGATGAGGGGTAGCGGCAAGCAGCTGGATGTCATGGACTACATTTGGCATGAGATGCGTGACTGTGCCATCCTCCGCAAGCTTCCTCAATATGCGCCCTACATCATGAGGCTCATTTTCCTCAAATGGGATCAAGCTGGCCATTGGGATCTCATGGAGCAATGTCGCCCCCTCACTATTCACAAGGAGAAGAGCCCTCTCGTCAAGAAGCATGACCCTCCGAGGTATGGCAAAAATGCACCCAAGGACTCCAAGGAGGAGGAAGCCGATAGTGATGACTCCGATTTCGTGCCCAACTCCGTCAAAACCAAAGGCCTCTTCGCCAAGCTCACTGCTCGCCTCAAGAAGTCCTTTTACTTCAAGGAGGATCACCAAAACAAGATGTACCAAGCCCACCATGACAACAAGAAGATCCGCCAACGCCAAAAGGCGATGATGAGGCACATGGGCCTTCCAGTCTCCGAGGGCTCCGAGGACAACATAACTCCTCCCGGAGAATGGAAGTCTAATTACACTTGGTCAAGTTCCGAGGACTCCATCCCCGAGCGCGTTGTTCGTCCCTCTCCACCACCTCATGGCAAGGGCCACACTACAAGGAAAACGCTTATTGCCGGCGCACCAAATTTGCTTACTGTCGGCGCACCAGCGCCCGCCAGTGGGAACAGGCCGGTGATAAGGAGGTACTGCCGGCGCACCAGTTAGTTCGCTGACAGTAAGACGAGTTATCCCCGGCGCACCTGCCTAGTGCGCCGGTAGTAAGTTATCCACGAAACCAAAAAAAAGCTGATCTAGATCGGGTTCGCTTTGCGTGTTAATGTGGGCCACCTTGCTGTCGTCGTTGCCGCACCGGTGTAGGAGTAGGAGGTTGAGGAGGAGAGGATGAGGAGGAGGAGTAGGAGTAGGCCAGAGGTTGAAGTGGAGGTGGAGAGGAGGAGTTGGCCAGAGGTGAAGGTTGAGGAGGAGGAGTTGGCTGGAGGTGGAGGAGGAGAAGGAGGAGCTCACGCCGGAGGAGGAGGAGGAGGCCCGAGGTGGAGGAGGGATGTCACCGGAGGAGAAGGAGGAGGAGGCCATCGGTGAGTATTGCAAGGAGAAGAGCAGGAGGGAAAGAGAACAAGGGGGAGAAGTGAGGAAGGAGAAGAGGGAGGAGGGCCGGCTTGACTATATAGTCTGGGTTACCGCCGGCGCACCAAGTAGGGTGGTGCGCCGGGGGTAATTTTTTCTTTTTTTCACCGAAGCGCCGGCGGTAATTTTTTCTTTTTTTCACCGAAATCTTAAATCTCAAAAAAGTCCTGTTTCTGTTTTCCAAATGACGAATCCACTTTTTCTCCAAACGGCCGTAGATCGATTTTGATATAAAAAAGTTTTTCATCGGAGGTCGTATGCAACCAGAAAACCTGTTTTACCGAAAGATGACGCCATTTTGCATAATATATCGAAATTCATATTTTCAAATTTTGATGATAGCTAGATTACATAATACATGGGCAGTTCAAAGGATTTTATTTTTTGAATTTTCTATTATTTTCTTTTATTTTTTCTAAAACTGAAAAGGCGAGGTGGGGTGGGGTGGAGAGAAAATTCTAGGCACCTTACCCCCGGCGCACCTCTATGGTGGTGCGCTGATGGTAAATTGTCTACCACCAAAGAGGTGCGCCGGGGGTAAGGTGCCTAGATTTTTTGCTTCCGACCAGACCTCTTCGAATTTTATTCCCGGCGCACTAATTTTTTTTGTGCGCCGGCAGTATATGTTCTTCGCCGGCGCGGCCTAATTTGGCTCGCCGGCGGTATTTGCCACCGGCGCGTGTCAATGATGGTGCGCCGGCACTATTCCGTGCAGCTATAGCCCTTTTCCTAGTAGTGCCAAGTTGAAGATGAAGACGAAGATGAAGAGGAGGACGATGATGACGACGAGTGATCCCCTTGGGACGTTACTATGCTTCTTCTCCCTTTTTGGTGTTTCGGTGCCAAAGGGGGAGAAGTTGATCTATTAGGACGGAAATTTGCATGGGGATGCCAAGGGCTTGGTGCTTCATTTTGGTTTTTCGACCTTGGGATCATATCTTATCCCTAGTTATTCGGAACTTTATTCGTATGTGTGCTTGCTACTCTATTTGTGAATCTCCCGATCCCCCGGTTTGTATTCAGACTTATTCGTTGGTAGCCTATATTGGTCTTTGTTTTTTTATCTCCTGATTGGCTACATCAATTCTATGGAGGCACTCATTGTGAGTTTGGGTCTTCTCAAGGCAAAGGTATGACAAATTCACCCAAAGCTTCTTACATGATCACGTGTTGCCTCCATAGTGTGCATATGCTATATGATTTTGTCAAATATCCTTTTTGGCATATGTGCATGGTTTGTAGAATCTAGGGGGAGTTGTCCCTCTAGGATGTGTGCATTTGTATACAAATGCATATTCCAAATATGCACACATCTAGGGGGAGCTCCGTCTATTTTTGCAAATCAAGAACCTTATCATAATATCTTATGCTATATTGCAAATTCTTGTGTTGTCATCAAACACCAAAAAGGGGGAGATTGAAAGAGCAAGATCCATATCCCGTGTTTTGTGTGTTTGATGACAACACTTGAATGAATTTAACCGTGCGCAAAGATTGTCTTTGATAGATTTGCAAGCGTACGGTGCCCTCGCTGAACACATTATGATCGGAGGACTGAAGCGTAGCTCTTAGGTTTTCTGGTTTTGCGTGTCTGTTGCGAGGTAACATGGTTGGAGAGGAAAAGAGGAAAAAACAGTTTCAGCCAAAGCGGTACTACCGGTACCAGGAGCGGTAGTACCGCTACCCTACTGGTACCGCTCTGCAGTACCGCTCTGGAGGTTTTTCGCTAAAATGTCCCACAGAACAAGTTACGGTACCTTTGCGGTACCTTGAGCGGTAGTACCGCTTGAGAGCGGTAGTACCGCCTTGGTACCTCTTAAGTACCGTAACATGAGTTACGGTAGTACCGCTTCGGTACCGCTTGGGATCCAGTAAGCTCTAGAGGCCATTGCGGTACCTCGATCGGTACCGCAAGCGGTAGTACCGCTATGTGTCCACGTGGATAAGTTCTGTGGGGATTTCGAATCTAGAGCAGTAATACCGCTTACCAAAGCGGTAGTACCGCTTAGGCAGAAACTGCACATAACGGCTGGATTTGAGGAGACCTATATAAAGGCCCCTTCTTCCCCAACTCGTTTTTAGCTCTTCTCTCTCTCTCTCCTCCATTGTTGCTGGGCTCAAACTGAGTGGATCTCCCTACCTACCCAATCAATCTTGCTCATACTTTGAGGAGTGGTGGAGGAGATCCCGATCTATCGATCTACCAAGAGAGTTTTCACCGATTCGTGCTAGTCCTTAGTGGATCTTGTTGGTAGGGTTCCTATGGTGGGATCTAGGAAGAAGTGCACCTATGGAGGCTAGCTTGGTGTTGTGTGATACGTCCCAAACGTATCTATAATTTCTTATGTTCCATGCTTGTTTTATGATGATACTCACATGTTTTATACACATTATATGTCATATTTATGCGTTTTCCGGAACTAACCTATTGACGAGATGCCGAAGGGCCGCTGTCGTTTTCGCTGTTTTTGGTTCCGGAAATCCTAGTAAGGAAATATTCTCGGAATCGGACGAAATCAATGCCCAGCATCCTATTTTTCCACGAAGCTTCCAGAACACCCGAGAGCCAGCAGAGGAGGGCCACAGGGCCACCAGATGACAGGGTGGCACGGCCAGGGCCTGGGCCGCGCCCCCCTATTGTGTCACCGCCTCGTGAGCCTTCCGACTCCGCCTCTTCGCCTATTTAAAGGTCCCTGACCTAAAACCTCGATAAAAAAATCCACGGTACGAGAAACCTTCCAGAGCCGCCGCCATCGCGAAGCCAAGATCTGGGGGACAGGAGTCTCTGTTCCGGCACGCCGCCGGGACGGGGAAGTGCCCCCGGAAGCCTCCTCCATCGACACCACCGCCATCTTCATCAACGCTGCTGTCTCCCATGAGGAGGGAGTAGTTATCCATCGAGGCTAAGGGCTGTACCGGTAGCTATGTGGTTAATCTCTCTCCTATGTACTTCAATACAATGATCTCATGAGCTGCCTTACATGATTGAGATTCATATGAGTTTTGTATCACAATTCATCTACGTGTTACTCTAGTGATGTTATTAAAGTACTCTATTCCTCCTCCACGGTGTAATGGTGACAGTGTGTGCATCGTGTAGTACTTGCCGTAGGTTATGATTGTGATCTCTTTGTAGATTATGAAGTTAATTATTGCTATGATAGTATTGATGTGATCTATTCATCCTTCATAGTGTGATGGTGACAGTGTGCATGCTATGTTAGTACTTGGTGTAATTGCAATGATCTATCATGCACTCTAAGGTTATTTAAATATGAACATTGAATGTTGTGGAGCTTGTTAACTCCGGCATTGAGGTGCTCTTGTAGCCCTACACAATTAGTGGTGTTCATCATCCAACAAGAGAGTGTAGAGTGGTTTTATTATGTGATCAATGTTGAGAGTGTCCACTAGTAAAAGTATGATCCCTAGGCCTTGTTTCTAAGCATCGAAACTCCGTTTGTTTACTGTTCTGTTGCATGTTTACTCGCTGCCATATTTTATTCAGATTGCTATTACCACCCATATCCATCCATATTACTTGTATTTCACTATCTCTTCGCCGAACTAGTGCACCTATACATCTGACAAGTGTATTAGGTGTGTTGGGGACACAAGAGACTTCTTGTATCGTGATTGCAGTGGTTGCTTGAGAGGGATATCTTTGACCTCTTCCTCCCCGAGTTCGATAAACCTTGGGTGATCCACTTAAGGGAAACTTGCTCGCTGTTCTACAAACCTCTCGCTCTTGGAGGCCCAACACTCGTCTACAAGAATAGAAGCACCCGTAGACATCAAGCACTTTTCCGGCGCCGTTGCGGGGAGGAAAGGTAAAAGGCACTCATACTCCGGTCCCAGGTAACTAAGTACTTTTCTGGCGCCATTGTGTGTGTGCTCGAAGCTATTTCCTTTAGATCCTGCAATTGCATCTTTTTGTTTCTTGTTTTACACTAGTAAGGCATAATGGAAAACATCTGTGAGCTTTTTATACTATTTCCTGAGTCAAGACATGAATGGTTTAATGCGAAAATTAAAAAACCTATGGAACCTTATTTGCATGCTAGTAGTAATGATATTAGTATGAACGCTTTGAACACCATTGTTGCTAATGATATAGAAAATTCTAAGCTTGGGGAGGTCGGTTTTGATGAAAATGATCTCTTTAGCCCTCCGGGTATTGAGGAGAAAGTTTATGTTGATTATGACATGCCTCCCATATATGATGATTATAATGATGTTGGTCTTTTGGTGCCGCCTACTATGGAGGATAAATTTAATTATGATGATACTATACCTCCTATATTTGATGATGAGAATAATAATGATAGCTACTTTGTTGAATTTGTTCCCACTACAACTAATAAAATTGATTATGCTTATGTTGGGAGTAGTAATAATTTTATGCATGAGACTCATGATAAGAATGCTTTATGTGATAGTTATATTGTTGAGTTTGCTCATGATGCTACTGAATATTATTATGAGAGAGGAAAATATGGTTGTAGAAATTTTCATGTTACTAAAACACCTCTCTATATGCTGAAATTTTTGAAGTTACACTTGTTTTATCTTTCTATGCTTGTAACTTTGCTCTCCATGAACTTGTTTATTTACAAGATTCCTTTTCATAGGAAGCATGTTAGACTTAAATGTGTTTTGAATTTGCTTTTTGATGCTCTCTTTTGCTTCAACTCTTATTTCTTGCGAGTGCATCATTAAAACTGCTGAGCCCATCTTAATGGCTATAAAGAAAGCACTTCTTGGGAGATAACCCATGTGTTTATTTTACTACAACAATTTTGTTTTATATTTGTGTCTTGGAAGTTGTTACTACTGTAGCAACCTCTCCTTATCTTATTTTATTGCATTTGTTGTGCCAAGTAAAGTCTTTGATAGTAAGGTTCATACTAGATTTGGATTACTCGCGCGAAACAGATTTCTTGTCGTCACGAATTTGGTTATGATTCTCTGTAGGTAACTCAGAAAAATCTGCCAATTTACATGCGTGATCCTCAGATATGTACGCAACTTTCATTCAATTTGAGCATTTTCATCTGAGCAAGTCTTGTGCCTCTTAAAAATTCGTCTTTACGGACTGTTCTGTTTTGACAGATTCTGCCTTTTATTTCGCATTGCCTCTTTTGCTGTGTTGGATGGATTTCTTTGTTCCATTACCTTCCAGTAGCTTTGTGCAATGTCCAGAAGTGTTAAGAATGATTGTGTCACCTCTGAACATGTGAATTTTTGATTATGCACTAACCCTCTAATGAGTTTGTTTTGAGTTTGGTGTGGAGGAAGTTTTCAAGGGTCAAGAGAGGAGGATGATACAATATGATCAAGAAGAGTGAAAAGTCTTAGCTTGGGGATGCCCCCGTGGTTCATCCCTGCATATTTCAAGAAGACTCAAGCATCTAAGCTTGGGGATGCCCAAGGCATCCTCTTCTTCATCGACAAATTATCAGGTTTCTTCTCTTGAAACTATATTTTTATTCGGTCACATCTTATGTACTTTACTTGGAGCGTTTGTGTGCTTTTATTTTCATTTTGTTATTTTCATTCTCTGAATAAATGCTTGTGTGGGAGAGAGACACGCTCCGCTGGTTCATATGAACACATGTGTTCTTAGCCTTTAATGTTCATGGCGAAGGTTGAAACCGCTTCGTTAATTGTTATATGGTTGGAAACAGAAAATGCCGCATGTGGTAATTGGTATAATGTCTTGAATAATGTGATACTTGGCAATTGTTGTGCTCATATAGATCATGTTTAAGCTCTTGCATCATGTACTTTGCACCTATTAATGAAGAACTACATAGAGCTTGTTAAAATTTGGTTTGCATGATTAGTTTCTCTAGAGTCTAGATATTTTTCGGTTGAGGTGTTTGAACAACAAGGAGACAATATAAAGTCTTATAATAGTTACAATATGTTCATATGTGAGCTTTGCTGCACCTTTTATACTTGAGTTTGCTTCAAACAACCTTGCTAGCCTAGCCTTGTATTGAGAGGAATTCTTATCGTGCATCCAAATCCTTGAGCCAAATACTATGCCATTTGTGTCCACCATACCTACCTACCACATGGTATTTCTCCGCCATTCCAAAGTACATTACTTGAGTGCTACCTTTAAAAATTCTATTCTTTGCCTTTACAATATATAGCTCATGGGACAAATAGCTTAAAAACTATCGTGGTGAAGAATATGTACTTATGTGTTTTATTTCTTAATAAGTTGCTTGTTGAGCGGTAACCATGTTTCTGGGGACGCCATCAACTCTTTACCTTTGTTGAATATCATGTGAGTTGCTATGCATGTTCGTCTTGTCCGAAGTAAGGGTGATTTTCATGATCAAATGGTTTGAGTATGCATATTGTTAGAGAAGAACATTGGGCCGCTAACTAAAGCCATGATCCATGGTGGAAGTTTCAGGTTGGACAACTAATCCTCAATCTCTTATGAGAATATTAACTGTTGTTGAATGCTTATGCATTAAAGAGGAGTCCATTATCTCGTTGTCTATGTTGTCCCGGTATGGATGTCTAAGTTGAGAATAATCAAAAGCGAGAAATCCAATGCGAGCTTTCTCCTTAGACCTTTGTACGAGCGGCATAGAGGTACCCCTTTGTGACACTTGGTTGAAACATATGCTATGCAATGATAATCCGTGTTAATCCAAGCTAATTAGGACAAGGTGCGAGCACTATTGGTATACTATGCATGAGGCTTGCAACTTATAGGATATCTTATACATAACACATATGCTTTATTACTACCGTTGACAAAATTGTTTCTATGTTTTCAAAATGAAAAGCTCTAGCACAAATATAGTAATCCATGCTTCCCTCTGCGAAGGGCCTTTCTTTTACTTTATTGTTGAGTCACTTTACCTATTCTCTCTATCTTAGAAGCAAACACTTGTGTCAACTGTGTGCATTGATTCTTACATGTTTACCTATTGCACTTGTTATATTGCTTTATGTTGACAACTATCCATGAGATATACATGTTACAAGTTGAAAGCAATTGCTGAAACTTATATCTTCCTTTGTGTTGTTTCAAAGCTTTCTACTAAGAATTTATTGCTTTATGAGTAACTCTTATGCAAGTCTTATTGATGCCTGTCTTGAAAGTATTATTCATGAAAAGTCTTTGCTATATGATTCATTTGTTTACTCATTATCTTCATCATTGCTTCGAATCGCTGCATTCATCTCATATGCTTTACAATAGTATGATCAAGATTATGTTAGCATGTCACTTCAGAAATTATCTCTGTTATCGTTTACCTACTCGAGGGCGAGTAGGAACTAAGCTTGGGGATGCTTGATACGTCCCAAACGTATCTATAATTTCTTATGTTCCATGCTTGTTTTATGATGATACTCACATGTTTTATACACATTATATGTCATATTTAAGCGTTTTCCGGAACTAACCTATTGACGAGATGCCGAAGGGCCAGCTTGTCGTTTTCTGCTGTTTTTGGTTCCGGAAATCCTAGTAAGGAAATATTCTCGGAATCGGACGAAATCAATGCCCAACATCCTATATTTCCACGAAGCTTCCGTAACACCCGAGAGCCGCCGGAGGAGGGCCACAGGGCCACCAGATGATAGGGTGGCGCGGCCAGGGCCTGGGTCGCGCCCCCCTATTGTGTCACCGCCTCGTGAGCCTTCCGACTCCGCCTCTTCGCCTATTTAAAGGTCCCTGACCTAAAACCTCGATAAAAAAAGCCACGGTACGAGAAACCTTCCAGAGCTGCCGCCATCGCGAAGCCAAGATCTGGGGGACAGGAGTCTCTGTTCCGGCACGCCGCCGGGACGGGAAGTGCCCCCGGAAGGCTCCTCCATCGACACCACCGCCATCTTCATCAACGCTCGCTGTCTCCCATGAGGAGGGAGTAGTTCTCCATCGAGGCTAAGGGCTGTACCGGTAGCTATGTGGTTAATCTCTCTCCTATGTACTTCAATACAATGATCTCATGAGCTGCCTTACATGATTGAGATTCATATGAGTTTTGTATCACAATTCATCTATGTGTTACTCTAGTGATGTTATTAAAGTACTCTATTCCTCCTCCACGGTGTAATGGTGACAAGTGTGTGCATCGTGTAGTACTTGGCGTAGGTTATGATTGTGATCTCTTGTAGATTATGAAGTTAATTATTGCTATGATAGTATTGATGTGATCTATTCCTCCTTCATAGTGTGATGGTGACAGTGTGCATGCTATGTTAGTACTTGATGTAATTGCAATGATCTATCATGCACTCTAAGGTTATTTAAATATGAACATTGAATGTTGTGGAGCTTGTTAACTCCGGCATTGAGGTGCTCTTGTAGCCCTACACAATTAGTGGTGTTCATCATCCAACAAGAGAGTGTAGAGTGGTTTTATTATGTGATCAATGTTGAGAGTGTCCACTAGTGAAAGTATGATCCCTAGGCCTTGTTTCTAAGCATCGAAACTCCGTTTGTTTAATGTTCTGTTGCATGTTTACTCGCTGCCATATTTTATTCAGATTGCTATTACCACCCATATCCATCCATATTACTTGTATTTCACTATCTCTTCGCCGAACGAGTGCACCTATACATCTGACAAGTGTATTAGGTGTGTTGGGGACACAAGAGACTTCTTGTATCGTGATTGCAGGGTTGCTTGAGAGGGATATCTTTGACCTCTTCCTCCCTGAGTTCGATAAACCTTGGGTGATCCACTTAAGGGAAACTTGCTGCTGTTCGACAAACCTCTGCTCTTGGAGGCCCAACACTGTCTACAAGAATAGAAGCACCCGTAGACATCATTGTGCTAGCCCCATAGGTTGTTGGGAGCATCCTAGTGTTGTGGAGCTCGCCCCAACCTTGTGAAGGAACCACCGCCTGGACCGGTGCCTTAGTGGAGAAGGGGGAGCCCCTTCGTGGAGCTCTCTCGAGGAAGAAGGTGAGGCCTTCCTGCGTGGTGTGGCCGCCGAGCCTCTTGTGTGAGGCTAGCACCTCCTCAACGCAGACGTAGTCCCTTTTGTGGGAGGAACTACGGAAACAAACCTCGCCTCGTCTTCGCGCCCTCCGGTTGTCCCGCCCCTTAGTCTTACTACCTTGCTTGGTTCCTTTACTTGTTGCATTTTTCTAGGATCATAGTAGGATCATCTTGAGCATCAAAGCTATCACATTTACTTCCGTTGCACTAAAAATTGAAAAAGGCTAATACTTTGCGTAGCGTCCATTCACCCCCCCTCTTATTCGCTACGATCCATTCACTTACTTTGTTCGCACGCCATATCAGTTTCGGTTTCCATCCACCGGCCGGATCTTCCTGGATGAACGTTTGCCATACGCTGGCCGACAAAAGAAAATGCATAAAAGAGTTATCAATTTGTTGATATCAGGAAATTAACAAAAATACCGATAAGAATTAAAATTAATTTTTGAGCATATCAAAAGCCTTCCTGTATAGTATAGGCTCTTTGCTTAGTGAGTCAAAGACTTCAACTTCTCCATCGTACATTGTAATGAAAATAAGGATAAAGTGGAACCCGCGCACGTTTAAATATGCAGTGTCATAGATAAAGTACTATTTTTTTGTCACGTTGTCGCTTCAAAAACCTAAGAAAAGTCTCCGATGTATCCTTGTTATACATGGGATCTTCTATGGTTTTTTCATGCATTGTATCCGGGTCAATGGACCAAATGTCCGGGATTTCATCCCTTTTGCATTCGAGCTTCTTCGATCTGCATAATATAGCGCACAAAAGATTAAATCAAGGATAATTGTAGACAATGAACGAGCTTAGCTAAAGACTTCTCAAATTACATAAATAAATCAATTACAGACAGTAGCAACTAATCATAGATTTGCCAAGGGCCCGGAGATTGTATAACTGAAAAAGTTCGCAGAAGTCAACGCTCACAGAGTATTCTTGGAAGTAGTGCTCATCCTTAACTCGCACCATGATAAACTCAATCCCTCTCTTTGTGGCATTAGCATACCATATATGCAAATTACACATACTTGTTGGTAGCGACCTGACATTCTCGACCAAATCTTTCGCTTGAACAAATTTATATCCTACTTCAGCGATGGGGTAATTGATTGTGTTTTGTCGAGAACTTTCAACGGCCTTCTCGTCAAACACCTTGAGAGGGGGGCCGATTGAATGGGTTGTTTTTCGAGCTGGTGCAATTGTTTCTCTTTTTTCGCCTGGACCACTGATTGATCGGGTTTTTTTTTGCCGGCATCATCTCGTCATACGACCTTTCAATAGAACACCTATAATCGGATGGCGGCGATGGTACTGGCTCATATAGATTCTCCTTTCTAGGTCTTCCTAGCCGGCAAACCGTTTCGCTTAACGGGCGCTTCCTTACACGGAGGATATCGAGATGGTGGACTCGCGCTGGGGTCCCTCTCAGGTAGGTGTGGACTTTGCTGCTCATGTGGACTACTACCAGGAGGAGTCGATGGCCTTTGCTGCTCCTGTGGACTTTGCTGCTCATGTGGACTGCTACAAGGAGGAGTCGATGGCCTTGGCGAAAAGACGATGTATTTCTTGTTCCATAGGGCGAAACCGTGCTTGACATCACCCATTGTCTTCTCATCGTCACCTCTATGAAAATCAAGCTCCATTGTTTCATAACCCACCACAACGCACGTGATCCACCCCGACACGAGCATAGCTAGCTTGAATGGCATATGATGGTGCGTTGCTCCATCTTCATTTGGGTAAACATAGCCGACCGCCACCTTAATGGACATGTTCCAACTTGTGACGCCCCGGAACCGGTACCATGAGGATCCCAGCGAATCCGCCGAAATCCGCACGATATCGATTCTGAGACGCCCTCCGACACGACGTGCGCGACGAATCACACACGTGATGCCAGAGGAATTAACACGAGCGGTAACATTACAACAGGATTACAATAGATCCCACAAGAAACATATATTACAACAACGAATTCAACGAGTCAAGATACAAATATACATACAAAGATCCAAATCATACAGAAGAGCAAATACATCCGAGTACGGACAAGATACAAATTGGACTAAGAGTCCTGAAGATAACCGATGGCGTCCATAACCCCGCCTGGGCCAAGCCGAAGGGTAACCTTGCTAACGTCGTCTTCATCGAACATATCTTCATACCTGCCTGGTTATATCCCGTAGAAGCAGCAATAAGTACGGGTTCGTACTTAACAAGACTTCAAGACGTATAAGCATTCGTCAACCGGTCGTCCTTTGTACTTGAGGCACGCAGGGGACTTAGAGGACGCAAGAGGAACGTCATAGGCAATATGGTGGGGTTAAGCGGCAGCGCGCAAGCACTAAAAACCTATAGAGACACTGTACAACATTCGTCTAATCAGAGAAGATGAGAAAGCGCATAAACTAACAGTTCTATACTCGCAAACATAACACAGCCGATGTGTTCCCCCTTCGCAAAGAGGTACTTACAAAGGCACTCACACGGTTGTCAAGTTTTAACCAGTTATTATTTAAGTTGTTCTATCTTACTATGCAAGTTAATAGTATTGAAACAACAGGTGTAAGTTGTCTATGGTCGAGTCATACGGCTCCAAGTCGTCCATAACCGCGGACGCGGCTTATCGATAAGATTGTAACCCTGCGAGGGTGCCCAAATGTGCCCACACGCACGATCAACCCACTTACGACAGGTGGATATCACGACACGCACTCTCCTTCACGACAACAATGTCCGGGAAGCCACCTAACTAAGTTAAACCCGTATCGAAGTCCGGCCGTGCTCCGAGCGGACTCAGCTATTGCGTCAGCGTACTAGGTGATCAGTGCCCAGCGGGATGACCACTTCGCAGCGGCTCCGCAACCTACGGACGTGCAAGAGACAACGGGGATACAAGGCACACATGGCTTCCCCAAAAGTAACATCATATCATCTGACCACAAAGAAACAAGCTTGCACGCCCGGGAGAAACAAAGCATTCAAACTAATTGTGGCCACTGGACAAAGCTGTAGATTCCGGCAGTGGTCGAGGGGGACCGGTAAGCATACCCACGTGTGGTTAGAGCGCTCAGTCTCGGAACAGATAACACGAACTCGGGGTCCTAAAATATTTAGGAAACACAAGTGAGCCGTCACAAAACGATCAGCTGACCCACCGATGCCTCCGCTAAACAATTATCAACAAATAAAGTAACCACGATTCTTCCCAACATATAACCCGATAAGATAACAACAATGGTAACAAGATAAAACAGCACTAGCATGCACTACGACTCGCAAGGCATACCCAAAACCAAACAATAGTTGTAGGTGGTTGGTGGAGGCAATATAGGCTGCTTGAGGTAACAAGTGGAAGGGACACGTGACAAGAACGCAACTCAAAGATAGCATGAGGGAGAAGGCAAAATAAAATAGGTGAGCGACTCC
Organism: Lolium rigidum; assembly: GCF_022539505.1. Taxonomy (NCBI): domain Eukaryota; kingdom Viridiplantae; phylum Streptophyta; class Magnoliopsida; order Poales; family Poaceae; genus Lolium; species Lolium rigidum. The sequence continues at coordinate 44,270,709 of NC_061512.1, forward strand.
TGCAGGGACAGGAGTATAGGGGAAATGCTTGCCTGTTAAAGCTTGCCGAGGAACATCCGGAGAACTTGTCGTATCTCACCACACCACTTCGCGATCCTATCCGGGAAGAAGAAAATGCTGGAACACACAACGTATGCAAGTCTTACTACTACGGATAAAGAAGATCCAGCATGATCAGGATGATATGCATGACATGACAAGGATGATGCGATGCACTTATCCAATTTAATCGAAGTCGGAACCCCGGACAAACAAATTAAGGTTGGAGTTGCATTTCTACCGACAAAGTTAATTGTTGATTAGCATGGCACGACATGGCAAAGGTGATCTACATCAATATTAAATGGAACCGGGACAACATTTATATAGTATCCCTCATATTCCATATGTTCCATATTAGGTGTTAATGCAAACTATCACGAGATTGTATGATGCATTATGCAACAGAAGGTATGGATGACATATTAATGTTCAGCACATTTTTCTGATCAAAATTCATATATAACACTTTGCATTTGGATAAACGGTTTGAAAGATATGAATTTTGCAAGTTTAAACAATTTCCTGTAAAAAGAAAAGGACGAGGAATAACCAGAGTGGGACGATGGGCCGGATCTGGCCTGGTTCTGCGCCGGGGAAGAACTGGGCCGGAACCTGACCGGCAAGCAGCGGCGGATAGGAGCTGGGCGCACGGGGAGACAGGCCGGGTCGGAGGATCTGGGTCCAGGCCCATCAGGCGCCGGATCTGAGCAGAAAAGAACATAAAAAGGTTGGGATTAATATTTGCATTAGCAAGGATTTGAACTCGGGATCTCCAGGTCGTGGGCAAGGAACCAACCACTGGGCTAGGTTCGGATCGATGAACAGTAGCAGTAACACTACCACTTGATGTACCACAGGCCGGACTTGAAGAACGACCATGGCGGAGAAAGGTCTGGTCGAGCATGGATACATCGGGTGAGAGCGAGACTGGACATGAGAGATGGCGTCGGGGGCGCGCCTCGCTGTGGGGAACCAGGACGTGGCGGAGCCGGCACCATGGGGTCACCGGAGCATCACCGGCGACGAGCACCTGCGGGGGAAACGGCGGTCAACGCCGGCGGGGAGTAAGAGAGCGATTGGAGGACGGGGAAGAGGGCTAGGCAGTGCGAAAACTCACCAGGAAGGTGCTGCAGGTCACGGCCGGGCCAGAGGAGGCACGACGGCGGCGAAATCGACGACCTCCTCACCGGAGTTGGAGACGGAATCGGCGAATTTGCCGGCGATTGGGAAGCTTCCAGGTCGATTCCTTATGCGTAGATGAAGAGGACGACGAGGCGCATCCTCTGATGCCCTCGGAGTGGCGGGGGATGGTCTGGTTTGGCGGGGAGATGAGGAGGAGGACACGGTGCCATGGTGGTCGTACCAGAGGTTGTTGCCTGGTTCGTTTTCTCGCAGAGAAAAGAGACGAGGGTGAAAAGGAGGTGGCGGCGCGAAGAGGGAGAGAGGCTAGGGTTCCAGGAGCCTCGAGGAGGGGATTAAAAAGGGGAGGGGGAGCAGGTGAGGAGCGTGGCGTGGTTGCGGGAGGACCACAGCCATGGGGAAAAGGGAGGTCACGCTTCCTGCGTGAAGGGGAAAACGACGAGCGTCTCCGTCGCTTGTCGAACCGGTACGGGGCCAGGATAGGGAGTGGGCTCTCGGGCCAGAAGGGAGGAAAGCCTGGGCCGACGGAGAAGAGGAGAGGTGGGCCGCCTGCTGGGCTGCTCGGGGTAGAGAGGGAGCAGGGCAAACAGAAAAGGGTCCAGGGTAGGAGGGGAGGGTTTTCTTTTTCTGTTTTTATTCAAACCTTTTGAATTTAAATTATGTTCCTGTTTTGAAACTAAGGAAAGGCGTGAGATAGATTCAAAATTAGTCTTCAAAATATTTACTTTATTTCTTACCCAAAACAAAACACATTTTTATACAAAATGTATTTGTTGGAAAGACTTAGTTATAAACTAAGAAATATGAGAGGAAGAGGATAAGGTTTTATTTAAAGGAAAGACAAGGAAGGGTTTTATAAAATAATTTTATTTAATAAAAACATGGATGATATGATGCATGATGCATGATGATGCGCAAAAGAAAAAGAACAGACAAAATCTAATAGGGGTGCTACCCGGGGCCGTTACAATTATTGGCACATGTAGCTCGCAATCTGTCTTCTCCGTGACATAATCCACGGGGTAGCCTGCTCCACATCCTTCAAGATGCGAAGAACCCACGCTGCTTCTTCGCTGAGATGGGGTGGCATGGGCTGGAGGATCTTGTAGAAACAGCTGCTGATCAGGTGCCTTCTGATTTTTCTCCAGCAGCTGCGCCTTACGTTCCAATTCCGCTAACCGGTCTAACTCCCGCTTCTTCTTTCTCAAACGGCTTCTGTAACTGTCAGCGCACTCCGGCCACGCTTCCTTCATGGTGACACATGGGATGGCTCGTATTCGTCCAACGTGTTCAGGATTCCCCAGAGCGAGTGTCAGCTCGTCATTCTCTCTATCGGGAATGTACTCTCCCTTTCTAACTTTTTCAATTGCATCTACAAGCAGCACCATGACTTCTGCAATTTTTCCTTCCATTTTCCCTTTGCAACGATCTGCTCTGTCTTTGGTCCAACCCTGCCCCATGCGCGAACAACCAGAACTTGGACCGGTCGGGCCAGTCCCATGTCTATGGAATGATTCTTGCATCCATCAGTTTAGCTTCAAATGCTCTCCACTTTGGAATGGCAGTCTTGTAGCCACCTGACCCCAAATGATGGAAACATTTCTTCTTTGCAGCATTTTTCATACTTGTGACTAATCGGGACACAGAAGTAGACGATTTCTTATACGCCTTAAATGTGGGCCAGTGCCCTTTTATCTTCACTAGACTTTCATTGAATACTGGATCTTCATCTTCATATTTGGCCCATAAATCTTTCTTCCAGGTCTGGAATTGTGTGGCCATCTTCTTAAGAGTCTGTTTCTTGACTTTCTTCTTCTGGCCTTCTGTCATGTTTTCTGGTAGGCAGAAGTGTGTCAGTAGACTATCCCAAAGAAATTTTTCTAGAGTATCGCTGACATAACTAGCTTCACCCCCCGCGTTCTTCGGCTTATGCCACTCTACAAGGCTGATCGGTACATGGTCCCTAACAAGAACTCCAGCTTGATTTACAAATTTACGGCATTACTCTTTGGATTCCACCGGTTCACCACTATCCTTAAATATCGTGAGGGCTAACCTACCCTCACCTGATAGACGTTTTTTTGACTATTTACTGTAGGGCAAAAGCCCCACAGCCTCCCTTTTATTAAAAACTAGCCAAGCTAGCCAGAACAGAAAAGTTTATACAAAAACCAAATCAAAAGAGAGCTATGAGCTATAGCAAAAGAAAACCTAAAAAACTAAATAGAAAGCTAGGAAGTACAGAAGAGAACCAGAAGAGGTACAACTAGTGAAGGTTGGAGATCCACTTTAAAATCTGATCTTTCTTGTCTGCCTTGAACCTGTGAGCATGCAATGATAGATCTTCCACAAAATTCCGGCGCCAGACAGCAAACCTGGGCTGCACATTCTCAAAGACCTTAGCATTTCTAACCTTCCAAATATGCCAACATGCCAAAGCCACCACATTGGTGAAGAAAAAATGTCTGAATCTCCTTCTAGCTACATCAGTTGTTTGAACCATATTTCCAGAAGTACCCCACTGAATTTGCAGATAAATCCAAACTCTGCTGCTAAAAGTGCAGTTAAAGAACAGATGATCTCTGTCTTCATGATAATGCCCAGGACATAGCACACAACAATAATCATTAGTCACATTCCAATGTCTTCGCTGAAGGAGATCCTTTGTGTTTAATCGATCGCTTAGCATAAGCCAGGAAAACATTTTGATCTTCATGATACACTTAATTTTCCAAATCCACTGAAACTGAGGGTCCACAACCACATGATCATACAAGGATACATAAAAAGCATGAGCTCTGTAATCCCCATGTGCACAACTCCAAGTGTCTGATCCCAACCGCTCCAAGGAAACATGATCCAACCACCCCTGAAGTAGCAAAAACTCATCATAAGCCCTACTAGAAAGAGGAAGATGGAATTCCTCAGACCTGTTTTGCCGCTGAACCATATCCCTCACAGACAGACCTGGCCATGGGCAGCCCGGCCCGAGCGGCTCGGCCCGACCCGGCCCGAAAAACTCGGGCCTAGGCCGAGAAATGTTGGCCCGACACCCGGGCCGGGCCGGGCCTGGGTAGCCCGAAAATTTAGTTTAACACTACGGCCCGGCCCGCGGCCCGACGGCCCGGCGGGCTTGGTGGGTTTTTGGTCGGGCCGGGCTTAGGCAAAAAATTTTTGCGTCGGGTTTACCTCGGGCCGGCCCGAGGCCCGGCCCGACACATGCCCAGGTATGCTCACAGAGATCTTGATGTCCTTGACAAAAGAAAAAAGCCTGGGGAATCTGTCACTTAAAGGGATTCTAGAATTGTCCACTTCCCAAGCATCTGACAAAAAAAAGAACAGTTTCTCCACTCTGCACATTTGGCTTTGCAAACCATCTATACTGATCCATAAATTTAATTAAATCCTTCCACCAATATGATCCACCAGCTTTAGCAGCATGAGGTACTTCACCATCATAATAAGTCTCCCAGACCAGCTTGACCCAGGGTATATCAAATGTCTTATTATAGAATTTATGCAGAAATTTTATAAGCAAAGCATCATTCTTTTTCTGAAATCTGTAATACCCAATCCTCCCTTTGCTTTCGGCTTGCAAATCATCTTCCAAGAAGCAAGAGATTGCTTTGGAGTATCCACATTATCCCTCCAAAGACATTGCCTAATAATTCTATCAAATTTCTTAGTTATCCCTGGTGGAATATGAATAGTGCATAACATATGGATGGGCATGGAAGAAATAGTAGATGTGATGAGCTGTAATCTTGCCCCTTGTGAAAGGAAACTAGAAGTAGCCAATAGCCTTCTTTCAAATCTATGAACCACGGGAGTAAGATCTTGTATGGTGGGTCTAGTAGTGCCCACTGCAAGCCCCAAATAAGGGAAAGGTCAATCTGACACCCAAATCCCTTAGCAAGAGCCTCCATCCTTTCCTTCTCCACATTAATTGCCATCATGGAGGATTTATGATAATTGATATGCAGACCAGTGGATAGAGAATATGTTTGTAACACTTATTTTAGAGCCAAGAATTGATCCAACTTAGCAGGGAGAATTAAAAGAGTATCATCTACATATTGAATTATAGGATAATACTTATCTGCAGTAACTATTGGCAACTGAATTCCCCCCATGAGCAACAAATTGTTGACTGCAGATTGCTGCAAATCTCCACCCAACACATATAACAAGGGAGACAAAGGATCCCCTTGCCTTACCCCTCTCTTGCAATAAAATTGTTTGCTTGGCACCCCATTCAGTAACACAGAAGACACACCAGTAGAGAGAAACTCCTTGACTCACCTGATCCAATCCTCCCTGATACGTCTCCGACGTATCGATAATTTCTTATGTTCTATGCCATATTATTGATGATACCTACATGTTTTATGCACACTTTATGTCATATTCGTGCATTTTCTGGAACTAACCTATTAACAAGATGCCGAAGTGCCGGTTCTTGTTTTCTGCTGTTTTTGGTTTCAGAAATCCTAGTAACGAAATATTCTCGGAATTGGACGAAACGAAGACCCAGGGGCCTATTTTGCCACGAACCTTCTAGAAGACCGAAGAGCATACGAAGTGGGGCCACGAGGTGGCCAGACCACATGGCGGCGCGGCCAAGGGGGGCGCGCCGCCCGTGGTGTGGGCCCCTCGTCGGGCCCCGACTCTGCCCTTCCGCCTACTTAAAGCCTCCGTCGCGAAACCCACGAGGCGAAAAACCACGATACGGAAAACCTTCCGAGACGCCGCCGCCGCCGATCCCATCTCGGGGGATTCTGGAGATCTCCTCCGGCCCCCTGCCGGAGAGGGGATTCATCTCCCGGAGGACTCTACACCGCCATGGTCTCCTCCGGAGTGATGAGTGAGTAGTTCACCCCTGGACTATGGGTCCATAGCGGTAGCTAGATGGTTGTCTTCTCCTCATTGTGCTTCATTGTTGGATCTTGTGAGCTGCCTAACATGATCAAGATCATCTATACTGTAATACTCTATGTTGTGTTTGTCGGGATCCGATGGATAGAGAATACCATGTTATGTTAATTATCAAGTTATTACATATGTGTTGTTTATGATCTTGCATGCTCTCCGTTACTAGTAGAGGCTCGGCCAAGTTTTTGCTTTTAACTCCAAGAGGGAGTATTTATGCTCGATAGTGGGTTCATGCCCGCATTGACACCTGGGACGAGTGACGAAAAGTTCTAAGGTTGTGTTGTGCTGTTGCCACTAGGGATAAAACATTGGCGCTATGTCCGAGGATGTAGTTGTTGATTACATTACGCACCATACTTAATGCAATTGTCTGTTGCTTTGCAACTTAATGCTGGAAGGGGTTCGGACGATAACCTGAAGGTGGACTTTTTAGGCATAGATGCAGTTGGATGGCGGTCTATGTACTTTGTCGTAATGCCCAATTAAATCTCACTATACTTATTATGCCATGTATGTGCATTGTTATGCCCTCTCTATTTGTCAATTGCCCGATCGTAATTTGTTCACCCAACATGCTTTTATCTTATGGGAGAGACACCTCTAGTGAACTGTGGACCCCGGTCCATCTTTTTAATATCGAAATACAAATCTGCTCGCAATACTTGTTTTACTATTTTCTCTGCAAACAATCATCTTCCACACAATACGGTTAATCCTTTGTTACAGCAAGCCGGTGAGATTGACAACCTCACTGTTTCGTTGGGGCAAAGTACTTTGGTTGTGTTGTGCGGGTTCCACGTTGGCGCCGGAATCTACGGTGTTGCGCCGCACTACATCCCGCCGCCATCAACCTTCAACGTGCTTCTTGACTCCTACTGGTTCGATTAAACCTTGGTTTCTTACCGAGGAAACTTGCCGCTGTGCGCATCACACCTTCCTCTTGGGGTTCCCAACGGACGTGTCAACTACACGCATCAAGCAAATTTACAGCGCCGTTGTCGGGGAGATCAAGACACGGCTGCAAGGGGAGTCTCCACTTCCCAATCTCTTTACTTTGTTTTTGTCTTGCTTTATTTTATTTACTACTTTGTTTGCTGCACTTATATCAAAACACAAAAAAATTAGTTGCTAGCTTTACTTTATTTACTGTCTTGCACGCTATATCAAAAACACAAAAAAATTAGTTTACTTGCATTTACTTTATCTAGTTTGCTTTATTTACTACTGCTAAAATGGCCAACCCTGAAAATACTAAGTTGTGTGACTTCACTAGCACAAATAATAATGATTTCTTATGCACACCTATTGCTCCACCTGCTACTACAGCAGAATTCTTTGAAATTAAACTCTGCTTTACTTAATCTTGTCATGAGAGAGCAATTTTCAGGTGTTAGTTCCGATGATGTCTTGCTGCCCATCTCAATAATTTTGTTGAACTATGTGAAATGCAAAAATATAAAGATGTAGATGGTGACATTATAAAATTAAAATTGTTCCCTTTCTCATTAAGAGGAAGAGCTAAAGATTGGTTGCTATCTCTCGCCTAAGAATAGTATTGATTCATGGACTAAATGCAAGGATGCTTTTATTGGTAGATATTATCCCCTGCTAAAATTATATCTTTGAGGAGTAGCATAATGAATTTTAAACAATTGGATAATGAACATGTTGCTCAAGCTTGGGAAAGAATGAAATCTCTCGGTTAAAAATTGCCCAACCCATGGATCGACTACTTGGATGATCATCCAAACCTTCTATGCAGGACTAAATTTTTCTTCGCGGAATTTATTGGATTCAGCTGCTGGAGGTACCTTTATGTCCATCACTCTTGGTGAAGCAACAAAGCTTCTTGATAATATGATGGTTAATTACTCTGAATGGCACACGGAAAGAGCTCCACAAGGTAAGAAGGTAAATTCCGTTGAAGAATCCTCTTCCTTGAATGATAAGGTTGATGCTATTATGTCCATGCTTGCAAATGATAGGACTAATGTTGATCCTAATAATGTTCCATTAGCTTCATTGGTTGCCCAAGAAGAACATGTTGATGTAAACTTCATTAAAAATAATAATTTCAACAACAATGCTTATCGGAACAATTCTAGTAATAACTATAGGCCATATTCTTATAATAATGGTAACGGTTATGCTAATTCTTATGGGAATTCTTACAACAATAATAGGAATACACCCCCTGGACTTGAGGCTATGCTTAAAGAATTTATTAGTACACAAACTGCCTTTAACAAATGCGTTGAGGAAAAGCTCAATAAAATTGATATTCTTGTTTCTAGAGTTGATAGTCTTGCCTCCGATGTTGATCTTTTGAAATCGAAAGTTATGCCTAATAGGGATATTGAAAATAAAATTGTTACTACAGCAAATGCCATCCAAGTTAGAATTAATGAGAATATAAGATTAATGGCTGAACTGCGTGCTAGGTGGGATAGAGAAGAAAATGAAAAACTAGCTAAAGAGAAAAATGTAGCTAAAGTTTGGACTATTACCACCACTAGCAATGCTAATGATTCATATGTTGCTGCACCTCCTACTATCAATGATCAAATAATTGGTGTTGGCAATGCTTCTACTCCTAGTGCAAAGCGCGCAAAATTACCTGAAGCTGCTAAAAATGCTGAAACTGCCTGTGATAAAACTGCTGAAATTTTTTCCAACCTTGGGGATGATAATCCCATTGCTTTAGATTGTAATGATTTAGATTTTGATGATTGCCACATCTCTGAAGTTATAAAGTTCTTGCAAAAACTTGCTAAAAGTCCCAATGCTAGCGCTATAAACTTGGCTTTCACAAAACATATTACAAATGCTCTTAGAAAAGCTAGAGAAGAGAAACTAAAACTTGAAACTTCTATTCCTAGAAAGCTAGAGGATGGTTGGGAGCCCATCATTAAAATGAGAGTCAAAGATTTTGATTGTAATGCTTTATGTGATCTTGGTGCAAGTATTTCCGTTATGCCTAAAAAAGTCTATGATATGCTTGACTTGCCACCATTGAAAAATTGTTATCCGGATGTTAATCTCGCTGATAATGCTAGAAAGAAACCTTTGGGGAAAGTTGATAATGTTCATATTATGGTTAACAATAACCTTGTCCCCGTTGATTTTGTTGTCTTGGATATTGAATGCAATGCATCTTGCCCCATTATATTGGGAAGACCTTTTCTTCGAACCGTTGGTGCTACTATTGATATGAAGGAAGGTAATATTAAATATCAATTTCCTCTCAAGAAAGGTATGGAACACTTCCCTAGAAAGAGAATGAAGTTACCTTATGATTCTATTATTAGAACAAATTATGATGTTGATGCTTCGTCTCTCGATGTTACTTGAGTTACACTTTCGCGCCTAGCTGAAAGGCGTTAAAGAAAAGCGCTTATGGGAGACAACCCATGTTTTTACTCCAGTATTTTTGTTTTATATTTGTGTCTTGGAAGTTGTTTACTACTGTAGCAACCTCTCCTTATCTTAGTTGTAAGTTTTGTTGTGCCAAGTAAAGTCTTTGATAGTAAAGTAAGTACTAGATTTGGATTACTGCGCAGTTCCGCATTTCTTTGCTTGTCACGAATCTGGGTCTACCTCCCTGTAGGTAGCTCAGAAAATTAAGCCAATTTACGTGCATGATCCCCAGATATGTACGCAACTTTCATTCAATTTGAGCATTTTCATTTGAGCATTTTCATTTGAGCAAGTCTGGTGGCCTAATAAAATCCATCTTTACGGATCGTTTCTGTTTTGACAGATTCTGCCTTTTATTTCGCATTGCCTCTTTTGCTATGTTGGATGAATTTCTTTGATCCATTAATGTCCAGTAGCTTTATGCAATGTCCAGAAGTGTTAAGAATGATTGTGTCACCTCTGAACATGTGAATTTTTATTATGCACTAACCCTCTAATGAGTTGTTTCGAGTTTGGTGTGGAGGAAGTTTTCAAGGATCAAGTGAGGAGTATGATGCAATATGATCAAGGAGAGTCAAAGCTCTAAGCTTGGGGATGCCCCGGTGGTTCCCCTGCATATTCTAAGAAGACTCAAGCGTCTAAGCTTGGGGATGCCCAAGGCATCCCCTTCTTCATCGACAACATTATCGAGTTCCTCCCCGAAACTATATTTTTATTCCGTCACATCTTATGTACTTTGCTTGGAGCGTCGGTTTGTTTTTGTTTTTTGTTTTGTTTGAATAAAATGGATCCTAGCATTCACTTTGTGGGAGAGAGACACGCTCCGCTGTAGCATATGGACAAATATGTCCTTAGGCTCTACTCATAGTATTCATGGCGAAGTTTCTTCTTCGTTAAATTGTTATATGGTTGGAATTGGAAAATGCTACATGTAGTAACTCTAAAATGTCTTGGATAATTTGATACTTGGCAATTGTTGTGCTCATGTTTAAGCTCTTGCATCATATACTTTGCACCCATTAATGAAGAAATACTTAGAGCTTGCTAATTTGGTTTGCATATTTGGTTTCTCTAGAGTCTAGATAACATCTAGTATTGAGTTTTGAACAACAAGGAAGACGGTATGGAGTCTTATAATGTTTACAATATGTCTTTTATGTGAGTTTTGCTTTGTACCGTTCATCCTTGTGTTTGTTTCAAATAACTTTGCTAGCCTAAACCTTGTATCGAGAGGGAATACTTCTCATGCATCCAAAATACTTGAGCCAACCACCATGCCATTTGTGTCCACCATACCTACCTACTACATGGTATTTATCCGCCATTCCAAAGTAAATTGCTTGAGTGCTACCTTTAAAATTCCATCATTCACCTTTGCAATATATAGCTCATGGGACAAATAGCTTAAAAACTATTGTGGTATTGAATATGTACTTATGCACTTTATCTCTTATTAAGTTGCTTGTTGTGCGATAACCATGCTTACGGGGACGCCATCAACTATTCTTTGTTGAATATCATGTGAGTTGCTATGCATGTCCGTCTTGTCCGAAGTAAGAGAGATCTACCACCTTTATGGTTGGAGCATGCATATTGTTAGAGAAGAACTTTGGGCCGCTAACTAAAGCCATGATTCATGGTGGAAGTTTCGATCTTGGACATATATCCTCAATCTCATATGAGAATAATAATTGTTGCCACATGCTTATGCATTAAAGAGGAGTCCATTATCCGTTGTCCATGTTGTCCCGGTATGGATGTCTAAGTTGAGAATAATCAAAAGCGAGAAATCCAAAATGCGAGCTTTCTCCTTAGACCTTTGTACAGAGCGGCATGGAGGTACCCCATTGTGACACTTGGTTAAAACATGTGCATTGCAAAGATCCGGTAGTCCAAGCTAATTAGGACAAGGTGCGGGCACTATTAGTATACTATGCATGAGGCTTGCAACTTGTAAGATATAATGTACATAACTCATATGCTTTATTACTACCGTTGACAAAATTGTTTCATGTTTTCAAAATAAAAGCTCTAGCACAAATTTAGCAATCGATGCTTTCCTCTTTGAAGGACCATTCTTTTTTACTTTTATGATGAGTCAGTTCACCTATCTCTCTCCACCTCAAGAAGCAAACACTTGTGTGAACTGTGCATTGATTCCTACATACTTGCATATTGCACTTGTTATATTACTCTATGTTGACAATTATCCATGAGATATACATGTTACAAGTTGAAAGCAACCGCTGAAACTTAATCTTCCTTTGTGTTGCTTCAATACCTTTACTTTGATTTATTGCTTTATGAGTTAACTCTTATGCAAGACTTATTAATACTTGTCTTGAAGTACTATTCATGAAAAGTCTTTGCTTTTATGATTCACTTGTTTACTCATGTCATTACCATTGTTTTGATCGCTGCATCCACTACATATGTTTACAAATAGTATGATCAAGGTTATGATGGCATATCACTTCAGAAATTATCTTTGTTATCGTTTTACCTGCTCGGGACGAGCAGAACTAAGCTTGGGGATGCTTGATACGTCTCCGACGTATCGATAATTTCTTATGTTCTATGCCATATTATTGATGATACCTACATGTTTTATGCACACTTTATGTCATATTCGTGCTGACATAGGCATCCCAAATGGGCCTGCCGAAGATAGTACCCGGGGTTTAATGAAGGCCCACTACCCGAAGAATAAGAAGATTCGGGAGTCCACGATATATTAAGGAAATAGAGTTGTAATAGGAAGTGTTGTTTGTAATCTGGCGGGATGAATTAGAAACCGTCCCGGACTCTGTAACTTGTACAAAACGAAACCCTCGGCTCCACCTCTTATATAAAGGGGGAGTCGAGGGACGAAGAGATCATCGAATCATTGTTCACAAACCCTGGTTTTCATAATCGTCGAGTACTTTTCGGCTGAAACCTTCGAGATCTACTTGCCCTCTACTTCTAACTAAGCCCTAGCCTATAATCCATAGGCATTGACAAGTTGATACCTTGTCAATTGGCGCCGTCTGTGGGAATTAGAGGCGTAAGGATCTGATCTCGATGGCACGTTCAAGATCTTCGACATCGTCAACCGCAAGCAACACAATGGATCGAGGTAAACAGATCGCTGCTGGTCTTGTCGATTTTGTTCCTCACCCACCCTCCCGTTTGGATGCATATGCGTATCTGGTGGAGCCCATGGAGATGACGTTCGGAAGGTTTCACTTTCGCGTCGAGAAGGAAGGATCGTATCGTGTCGAAATTCCGATTTCGTCGGGATCGTCGGCGATCGATTCCGATTTTTCAAGCTATGCATCGTCAACCGAGTCGGAGAAGAAGAAACTTCGGAAACACGTTACGTCGGCACTCGAGCAAGAGAGAAACTCGCCAAGAGCTTCGGCAACATATCGTTCGAGTCATCTCGTGGACTCATATATAGCGATGACTCAAGCGATGTCGACGATTACGACTTCATCGACAAATCTATCACGGTGGGCAAGGTCTTCATCAATCTCAACAATGATGTCACCAAACCCAACATAGATCCGAGCACAAAATATCATCAGATTTATGCCATTGAAAATCAAGAGGAAACATCAGAGGCTTTCGACGATTTGGGTAATCCCTATGTCGATCCCTCAGATCTAAGGAGAGGTATGGGCACTAAATATGTCGGGCCCACACCACGCGTCAGAGTTCAACTTCCACAAACGGCCTGGGATAGGGCTGCAAAAGCTTTAGATGGTTCGGAGCCAATGGCGACAACTGCTACAGTCCAAGAATTGCAAGCTTATCAATATAGGCTCGCACGAGCTGCCAGAGAATTGGAAAAACAGACAGACTGAGTTGAACGGAGAAAGGAGGCAGCTTACGCATCCGGCGGGAGAAGGGCAGATCTAAGTCGACAATCTAGAACCTCGGGAGATAGTCATAGAGAAGCTCGGAACGAGCAAGGTCCAGATTGCAACACATACCCGAAGGAGAAAGAGAGTACCTGGTTCAAAATCTCGACATGTCTTTTATGTCGATAGACACAAGAGGGAATATTATCCCTAAAACACCGGAAAGCTGGGTATATGGCGACACAAGCTTTTATCCTTGCATCCGAGGCCACCTCCGGGAGATCCAAGGGAGGCTTTGTACAATATGGCGATAGCGAGGACAAGAAGTCATGAGAACGGCGTTTGTATCAACACCGCCGGAAGGAGCCGCAAGGCAAAATAGTCCACGGCCTACGGCAGCGGCAGCGAGCAAATGTTGAAGGAACAAGTGGAGCAAGAGATACGGCAGCACAAGCAAGGGTAGACGAGAGCACGGCAAGGCGAAGGGAACATCGACAATCCCCAGAACTAAACGACGAGGATATGTGCGGTTTGCCGTGCTTCACAAGGAGAGTACGAAAAACTCGAGTCCCTTCGGGATTTAAGTTGCCTGATCACTTCAAAAAATTCGACGGCCTGCAAGATCCAGAGGACTGGCTAGTTGATTACCTCGAGACGGTGAAGTTAACTGGAGGGCATAGGGCAACAGCCATGCAAAGTATTCAGGTGCACTTAAGTGGAGCTGCACGATCTTGGATCAAGAAGCTTCCTCCAGGATCTATCGACAGCTGGGAAAGTTTCGAGGACGTATTCGTCAAGAACTTCAGATCCACGTGCAAAAAACCTGCGTCGTTAGAAGAGTTGAGAGCATGTCGACAAAAGCCAGATGAGTCAATGAGAAAGTACATCCAAAGGTGGAACATCATCAAAAACTCGGCAGAAAATATATCTGACGAGAGAGCAATAGATGCGTTTGTCGCAGGGAATCCAGGCGTGGAGATTTTGTCGAGGACTTGGGAAGGACCAATCCAAAGACAGTATCCGCATTAATGGAGATAGCAAATAGATGGGCGGATGGAGAAGATGCTGTCCACAACAAACGGCACAGGTCGCCAGAGGAGGACCGTGGTCGAAATTACCAACCGAGGCGACGATTCCCTCGGCGATACCGAACTATGACGCCCCAGGGCAAATTTCGGCAGGGTTTCGGGCAAATACAGGAGGAAACAATAGAGATGATTATCAGAGAAGCAGTGAGCAACGAAGTGATAACAGGGACGACTCTCGCAACAGGCAAAATAGCGGGCCTAGGTTCCCAAGGCCTTTCGTGTCCCCCGAAGAAATGTTGAACGGACCATGCTAGATGCATTTTTTCCTCGACAGTAACGGAAAAAGACAGTCAGGGAACCTGCAGAAAGACTGTCGAAATTTTCAGGCAATGTTCAGATATGCAGAGAACGCTCATGCTCGAGCAGCACAGAGATATCCTCGGGAGCCCAGGAGCGAGGTTCACCTGCCACCACCTCCCGCGATTACAGACGACAATCGGCATCAGCTCAGAATAGCGGCAGCACCTCCACCACCACCTTATGTCGATCCTAACTCAAACGGAGCGGCGTCGATGATTCAGAAGGGAAGGCCGTCCAACAGAACTCAAAAAGTAATCTCGAGACAGGTGTTCATGGCAGAGAAAATGCCTCCACCAACGGTTGAGTACCTCAATTGGTCGGGGCAAGACATCGGCTTCACCATAGCGGATCATCCGCAGCAAGTTCCTCGACCAGGGCGGTCAGCACTTATTCCGCCGGCGGTTATTGCGGGATTTGATGTTTCTCGAGTATTCATAGATGGCGGCAGCAGCTTAAACCTTATGTATGCGAGATACATTGAGGAAGATGAACATATCCTTAGCAAACTTGAAGCCAACAGACACAAGGTTCCACGGCATCACACCGGAGAAACCAAGTTATCCGTTGGGGAAGATCAATCTCGACGTTCAGTTTGGAACCCGAGAAAATTATAGAATCGAGAAGCTGGAATTTGAAGTCGTGGATTTTCCATCGCAGTACCATGCTTTGTTGGGACGACCAGCATATGCTAGATTTATGGCGGTACCACACTATACATACCTGTTGTGGAGATTGCCTGGACCAAAGGGACCAATCACAGTGAAAGGAAGCTTCGCCTTAGCCGATAAGTGCGACAAGGATTTTCATCGGTTATCAGAAACTTTCGGGATGCAAGCTGAGTATTTGGCGTCAAAAAGTATGACTGATTACGACGTATCGCCGGACGTTGGAAGGCCAAATAAAGAATCAACTTTCAATACCGAGAAAAATTCTAAGGAGGTGCAGATTCACCCGACGGACCCAAAAAGACGACATCTATCGCAAACAACATGGATATCGCATAGGAAAGCGCGCTCGTCGAGTTCCTCCGTGAGAACTGGAAAATCTTCGCATGGTGTCCAGCTGACATGCCGGAGTACCCAGGGAACTTGCCGAGCACCACCTAAATTTGGATCCATCAGCGAGACCAATCAAACAACCTTTGCGGCGCTTTTCGAACCAAACCGCAAAGCTATCTTTGTCGAAATCAATCGACTACAAGAAGCTGGTTTTATCAAAGAGATATTCACGAAGCCACATGGGTAGCAAATCCTGTGATGGTGCCAAAGAAAAACACTAAGGTCCTTCGCATGTGCGTCGACTTTACGTGTCTCAATAAACATTGTCCAAAGGATCACTTTCCCCTCCCGAGGATCGATCAAATTATCGACTCCACGGCTGGATGCGAACGTCTTTCCTTCCTAGACGCATATTCTGGTTATAACCAGATCAGATTGAAAGAAGAAGATGAAGTAAAGACAGCGTTTATTACACCTTACGGCGTGTTTTGCTACAAAACAATGCCCTTTGGTCTAAAAAAATGCGGGAGCAACATATCAGAGGATGATGCAGAGGTGTCCGGCGACACGATTGGAAAAAACGTGCAAGTATATATCGACGATGTCGTCATAACATCAAAAAAGGGGACAACACCGATCGAGGACCTCAAGGAAACTTTTGACAACCTCAACAAATTCTGCCCGAAGTTGAACCCGACGAAGTGTTCCTTTGGCGTCCCAGCGAGGAGAACTCCCGGGGTTTCTAGTCTCGGCAAGAGGGATTGAAGCAAATCCCGATAAAATACAAGCTATCGTAACAATGAGAAAGCCAACAAAGTTGAAAGAGATACAACAACTAGCTCGGGCGAGTCGCGGCTTTGAGCAGATTCGTCGCTAGGCTGGGAGAAAGGGCGTTACCATTCTATGCTCTGATAAAGCAAGGAGACAAATTCCAGTGGAACGAAGAGGCCGACAGAGCCTTCGAAGATTTGAAGCGCAAAATCTCGACACCACCAATTTTGGTGGCGCCGAAGGAAAAGGAACCTCTCCTGCTATATATCGCAGCCACGCCGCAAGTGGTGAGCACGGTGCTAGTTGTCGAAAGAGAAGAAGAAGGAAAACTCCACGGAGTACAAAGGCCAGTATACTTCGTCAGCGAAGTTTTATCGCCATCAAAACAAAGGTACCCTCAGTACCAAAAGCTAGCATACGGAGTGTTCACAACAGCACGAAAATTGCGCCACTATTTTTCGGCACACCCGATCATAGTGGTCAATGAAGCTCCCTTGTCAAATATACTAAACAATCCAGAAGCTACGAGTCGTGTCTCCCTTTGGGGAATAGAACTTTCCCCTCGGGACATCACGTATGAAAAAAGAAAAGCAATCAAGTTGCAAGTTCTGACAGACTTCATCGCAGAATGGATGGAGCTGCAAAACACAGGACCCCCAGATTTATCGAGAACCTGGACCATGAATTTCGACGGGTCCAAGAGAGTAGAAGGAGCTGGCGCAGGAGTAGTACTTATATCACCCGAAGGCGACAAGTTGAAGTACATCCTTCGGATGACGTTCCCTAACGCATCTAACAATGAAGCGAGAATATGAAGCCCTCATACACGGGATGAAGATGGCGAAAGCTTGTGGTGCAACTCGACTAAAAATCTTTGGCGATTCACAATTGGTGGCTCAGCAAGTTATGAACCAATGTGATGCAGTCAATGATAGCATGGTAGCATACAAGGAGGTGTATAATGAACTCGAGAAGCTATTTGATGGATGCGAGGTAAATCACATCAGTAGATTGAGCAACGATGAAGCTGACGTCCTCGCAAACATCGGGTCGCAATGCCTCCCAATCCCGCCAGGAGTATTTTGGGAAGAAATAGCGGAGAGATCTACGAAGCCAAAAAGGGTGCAGAAAAAAGCAACAGAAGAGAAAACTTCGACACCCCTCACAGAAACCACGGAGGATGAAGAGGAACAAGAGCTGGTGATGATGGTACAGGTTCCTTGGATGCAAGCATATATCTCATACATCCTCAGGAAAGAAATACCCGATGATCCAGTTGAGGCAAGGCGAGTAATTCGACGCTCCAAAGCTTTCACGGTGATCAAAGGAGAATTATACAAGCGAAGTATTTCAGGCGTCCTGCAAAGGTGTGTCACACCCGAAGAAGGAAGAATAATTCTGAAGGATGTACACGAAGGAATATGTGGCCACCACGCGAGTAGTCGAGCGATTGCAGCCAAGGTTTTTCGGGCAGGATTCTACTGGTTGACAGCAATCGAGGACGCCAAAGAAATAGTAAGGACTTGCGATGCGTGTCAAAGGTTTGCCGCAAAACCTCACTCTCCAGCAAGAGAACTAACACCAATACCATTGTCATGGCCCTTTGCACAATGGGGACTCCATATGGTGGGCAAGTTACACAAATCATGGCCGGGAGGAAAGGAATACATGCTAGTAGGCTGTCGACAAATTTACAAAGTGGATAGAAGCGAAGCCGATAAATTCGCCAGACGGAGCATCCGCGGTAAAATTCATAAAAGGCCTCGTCTTCAGATTTGGAGTGCCCCACAGCATCGTCACGGACAATGGCAGTAACTTCACCTCCCATGAATTCAAAGATTATTGCAAAGAAGTGGGTATCAAGTTGCACTTTGCGTCAGTTGCACATCCTCAAACCAATGGGCAAGTCGAGAAAGCCAATGGCATCATCTGCAATGGCATCAAGAAACGCCTGTTAGGACCACTGGGAAAAAGCTCGACATACCCGGCCGGAAGAACTACCAAGTGTGTTGTGGAGCATCCGAACAACACCAAATACGACGACACAGGAGACCCCGTTTTCCTGGTCCATGGAGCAGAGGCAGTACTACCAATAGAAATAGAGCACGACTCCCCCAGAGTCACAGGGTATAATGAAGAAACCTCCAGGATGGCATTGGAAGACGACGTAGACGCACTCGACGAAGCTCGAGACGAAGTATTATCAAGGGTAACCAAATACCAACAGGACTTGAAGAATTACCACAGTCGACGTTTGCGGCCAAGATCCTTTCAAGTGGGAGACTTAGTTCTTCGGCTCACGCAAAAAAGTCATGAAAAACTCGAGTCACCATGGCTTGGTCCTTATATTGTCACGGAAGTAATCGGAGGAGGAGCATACAGGATAAAGGACAAGAAGACAGGGGTGGAGGAGCAAAACCCCTGGAACGTGGCGCAACTCAGGCGGTTCTACGCCTAGAGCCAAAATATAGTCCTTGTAAAAACTGCAATGTACTGAAACGCCCGCGAGTTTTCAGACGCACTCTTTTCCTTTTTCGGGGCACCGAGTGGGGCCGGGAAAGGTTTTTAATGAGGCGGGCTCGCGGTGCTTGCAATATAATAAAGATAGTGTCAATATAACTTTTCTTTATCGACATGCTCAAATCTCCGACCCGACGAATTTTAATATAGTTCCTCGCATAAAGAAAAGCCTTGCCTTGGTATTAAAATACCTCGTAAGTCAATAAAAATACAAAATAGTACTCAATAAAGAAGCTCGGGGGCTGATATTCGCCAAAACTACATATTGAATAAATGCCTTGGTTCAAAACCTCGCATTATACAAATACAGTAAATAGCCACCGAAAACACTCGGGGGCTAGACAAATATAGAAATACGATGTTTGCTTCATAATACAATCATGATTTACAAGGAAGAATTGTCTACCAAAGGAAAATAATTAGTCATGATTCAGTATATCATCAAGGGTAACTCTGTTTTCTTCAGGAGCAGCGCCAAGAAAATCATCATAATGACCATCCGCAAAAAAGTCGGCATCCATCCGAAGAAGGTCTTCAATCATTTCTTCAGCTATAGGCGAAACCTTCGTGCTAATACGATCAACACCAACTCTTCGACGCCGTACCTTCGCGTGAACTTTCGCAACAACTTGGGTCAGGTCAAGCTTTGAGTGGCAGATCTGAAGCATGATAAGGGCAAATCTGGCGCCAGCTACCAGTTGAGCTTTGACAAAGTCATGGATCCTATGGGCATCCTTAAATTTCTCCATTAACTCGAGAAGAGTTTTTGGTTGAACGTTCCGAGGAAACATGGAATTATAAACCATAGACAAGGTCTTGGTACAGAAGTCAAGAAAGTCGCGAGTTTGAGAGGCGCGATCCTGAAATCTGACAATTTGGCGGGTCCTCTCTGGGGTAGCCCAAAATAGAGAACCGTGATCAAGGGAAAGGTTAACAAGGAGGTTTGCCCTAGTATTTACCCTCTCCTCTTCGGCAACAGCATCAGTAAAGGAACCTATTAAAACAAAGGAGCAAAAAACTTTAAGAAACGTAGCATGAAGATAGAAGATATTGAGGGTGAAACAAGCATACCCGACATATCCGCACTGGCTTCATTCATTAACTCGAGCATGAAATTCTCTCGAGCAGTCGCCTTTTCAGCCTCGGAAGTAGCAATTTCCCTAGCAGCCACGGCCTCGTGAGCTTGTTGAAGTGCAATTTTTCGGCTTCGGATGACTTACGAGACTTTTCCAACATCACAAGTGTTTGTTTCTTCGCATACCGAAGTTGCTTGCCGAAGTTCATCTAATTCTTGCGGCAAGGAATCTTCGGCGAGTGTAGTATCGGCAAGAGCTCTCCTTGAGCGAGAAGAAGAAGGCGGAATATTGGAAGGACCAGGAGCTGGCGTATAATTGTCAAAAATTAACTGGAAAAAAGAAATATTTCGACATCAATCACTGAGTAAAGATAGATCTCCATTCATTCCCATAATATATACATGTCTATTACAAAAGAAGGACCTTCTAGAGACCTAATCGAAGCAGTTATCGCCAAGAACACTACGGCGACAATGCCAAAAGAAAGAGGTACGCTAAAAAGAGAAAGCAAAGAGGCATTCAACTAGACCTCCGGCCTTGATGAGCTAGGAGTTGAAGACGGCTTGATCCCGAGATAGGCCAGGATTTTCTTCATGTTGGGCTTGGCTGCCTTGATCAACGACTTCCACCTCGATTGTTCTATCTCGCTCGGTGTCGCCAACTTTCGCCCGATCGATAATTTGCTGGCTATCGGCAACCAAGGCAACGAGTGTTTTCAACGGCGACCTTCATATTCTCATGACGCACCTTCAGCCCAAGATCTTCTGGTGGATTAAAGCACTTGGCCAGGTTAAGGAAAGTTGCGGGTTCCTCTTTCTTTGGGAAGAAATAGGGAAAGAGCCGCGACAGCCCTGCTTTAGCATGATCAATGCCTTCGCGTGCCTCTGACCCATGAAACTCGAGGAAAGAAAGGGCGTCAAGAAGAGGATCATCGTCGGGATCTTCAAGTTCGAACTCCTGAGCTGTTCTATCTGTCAAGGAAGAAACTTATTGAGCAACAAACGAGTGCAGAGAAGAAAGTACAAAGGATATGAAGTGGTTCAGATACTTACTGAGAAAGCGGCGACTTTGCGTCTTTATACGCTTAAGGATCGCTTCCTCGCGAGCAGATTGTGCAGTTATATGCTCGCTCAGTGAAGTCTCGGCAGCGTGAAGTCTCTTCCTAAGATCTTCGACACTAGCAGCTTCAGTCTTGGCCTTGTCAGCCTCTGCTCTAGCTTGAACATCATCTAATTCGGCCTTCTTACGAGCCTCTTCACTTTGCTCTAATTTTTGAGCAAGTGCATTGGCACGCTCGTTGATAGCCGCCAATTTTTCTGCCAAGAAAGATAAAACTTCGTTAAAATATCGACAACAACGGAGTAACAGAGTAATGGTAAAAAGAAAGCAGCAAGGCATCACCTTCAGCTTTGTTGGCATATTCACGATACCCAATGAATTGAGCACCGATGCGAATAAGCTCTTTGATCATGGGCTGTTAAGAAAAGAAAGGGACAAAGCAAGAAAATTTCGGTATGAGAAAAATATAATGGCATTCAGAAGCAAACAGAGGAAGTATAGACAGTGACAAGAGTATGGAGAACTTACATCATCCAAAAGAGGGTTAGAAGAGCTACTCAATTGGAGACTCGGCTCCGGAATTGCTTCAGTCCTTGCCCTTTTTGGCGAAGGGACAAGGGGGCTCGAAGGAGGAGTAGACGCGCCGACGTTCTGTTGAGGAGGCGAGGATTCTTCTCCTTCAACTGGCGGCTCCGAAATAACTAGAGTATGTGACGTACTCGTTCGAGCAGCCACATCCAAAGTTGGTGTTTCTTCATCATCATCACTGTGGAAAAAGAGGTGGCAGCATAAAAAGCAAGGCAAACAAAATTCTTCAAACAGAAAAAAAAAAAAAAGACAGGGAACTCACGAACTGATGAGACTCTCGAGATATGGGTCATACGCTGCCTTTCGCGGTGACGGAGCAACTTCTTCGGGTTGGGAGGTCCCGGAATCTTCGACATCACTCCTTTTCCTTTTGTTCTTTGGAGAAACAGCAGGAGGAGGAGATTGTGCTGATGTAGTACCTTCAGAGGCAGCATCCTTTTCAATAGATCCCGCAGATTTTCGAGAATCTGCGGGTTCATTCACAAAAGAGGGGCCTCCTGGTTGTCATCGGCAATAACGGCCCTTTCCTCGACATCTCCACCTTCAGGAAGAGGAGGAAGGGAAGCCATAGTAGGAAGGTTCTGCAGAAAAATAACGACAAAAGAAAAATTAAAGAGATATCAATACAATGAGATGCAGGGAAAGTTCGGAACAAAGTAAAAATTCGAGAAGACAAAATACCTTGGGGAGAGGATTGGCGGAGCTGTATGGGTCCACGCGGCACGAGGAAGGAATAGGATCCCTCTTGCTCAGCGAGGAAATTCTTCGAATCAGCTTCTCCAAGTCCTTCACAGAAAGATCATTGGAGAGCCTATTGGCGTCATTTTCACCAGCATACGTCCAAAGGGGATTTTTGCGAGCCTGAAGAGGCTGCACTCTAATTCTAAGAAAGTAGGCAGTGATTTGAACGCCAGACAGTTCTTTGCCTCGAGTATTTTGAAGCTGATGAATACGAGACATAAGTGCTTCTGTCGCCTTTTTCTCTTCTTCGGAAGCCTCAGCATCCCCGGAGCGGCGGCGTTGAATTTTGGCACTTCCGTCAAAAGGGACTATGTTGTGTTCCACAGAATTGGCACTTTCTTCGTGTATGTAGAGCCACCTTTTGCGCCATCCTTGGACAGAATCAGGAAATTTGACGTCGAAGTAATCAACGTCAGTTCGGACACAGATAACAACACCGCCTATGTTATAGGTGGCGTTGTGGGAGCCATTGCGGCGGAGGCAGAAAATGCGTTTCCACAAAACCCAGTTAGGAGGGATTCCAAGAAAGCATTCGCATAGCGTGATAAAGATAGAAATATGAAGGATGGAATTGGGGGTCAGCTGGTGCAGCTGAATCCCATAGACAAAGAGAAGGCCGCGGAGGAAATCGTGAATTGGGGTAGAAAGGCCACGAATGAGGTGATCAACGAAACTAACCCGGTACTCCATTGGAGGGTTTGGGTGGCTTTCTTCGCTGGGAAGCGGATGGCGTCCTCTTTCTTCATCGGGCCAAGCCTCTTCGAGCATGTTGACGTCTTGGTTGGAGATTTTAGATCTCTCCCACTCAAGATCTTCAGCGGCCATCTTGGATTCTGGAGTACTGTGGCGAGTGAGTCGCGTGCGCGGTGGCATCAACGAGCACTGGAGAAGCAACGATTGTGCGTGCGGAAGATCAGAAAGAGTTGGGCGCAGGGGAAACCTTTGCAAAGAGGAACAGATGTGCGGCGCAAGCGAAGAAGTGAACCGAGGTTGAAGAAAGGTCTATATAGGAATCGGGCGAAGCAATGTACCGTTGGATGAAGAAATCGTGTGGTGAAAAAGGATATTGTGGATAAAAGGGTAAAAAGGTATTTTTACTGAGATGGAATGGAACAGGCGTTACCGTACGTGCGCCAGGAAAAGCGGAGGACGTGTGTCCCCCACTTGCACGACGTGTCAACGTGGTGGAAACAATGGACCCACAAGGCAGAAAAATCCCGACTATTAATAGAGATGAAGAGAATCTGACTAAGGGAAGCGTGTCGACACGAAAAATAAAATTGGCGACAAGAGAAGTTATTTCAATACTTCGGGAGCCTTTGGTCACATACAAGTTTTTGCCCAAATGCTCGGGGGCTACTTCGATAAAAGTAAAATTTCGACTATGACAATATAGAAAATGTTGAGCCTACAACCAAGCACAAGTTCTTGGCTGTAGCCTCGGGGGCTACTCCCATCGGGAGCGCTGTTCGCGCACCCGAGAGATGAAAAGAAGATTATATTGGGAGATAATGACAATATAGCGACAAGGTGGACTAAAATGTTGAGCCTACAACCAAGCACAAGTTCTTGGCTGTAGCCTCGGGGCTACTCCCATCGGGAACGCTGTTCGCGTGCCCGATGAAATTAAAAAGAAAAAAGAAAGAAAAGCAAGAGAGTATATTTCGAGTTATAATTAACTCTACATATACTCCCATCGGGAAAGCAATATAAGTCATATTTGACTCGATAAAATGTGCCATTCCAACAGCCGGAAAAGCACTCGACAATATATTCTCAGAACGCCAAAGCTGCGATCAATTTCTGAATGCCGCAAATTTGCGAAGGTAAGACCCCAGATCCGTTCTCGCTGGGCGTGGCATCGCCTAAGACTGCGCTCCGCTACTTTTATCCGTATCAACGGATACGAAGAAAAATCCTAACGGACGCGTTAGGTACTCGATAAATTTGATCCGGGACTCGACAGAATGGTAAGACCTTAAGCGGCACCTGTCGAAGTTTGCACCAAGTATCCCGAGATCATGTCCAGGGACGTGATCTTGAAGTAGGTTTTTGCGGATTGCCACTAGAGCAGGTTAACTAGTACCGATCCGTCGGATGAACTAGCCCCAACTACCATTATCCCTGTACAATATAGAAATTTATATGAAGAAATATAGAAAAGTCTAAATTGTCAAATAAAAATAAACGATGGAGATTTTCCCCGACTCTACGATTCAAGCAAAATCTCGGGAGCTACCGACATAGGCATCCCAAATGGGCCTCGCCGAAGATAGTACCCGGGGTTTAATGAAGGCCCACTACCCGAAGAATAAGAAGATTCGGGAGTCCACGATATATTAAGGAAAGTAGAGTTGTAATAGGAAGTGTTGTTTGTAATCTGGCGGGATGAATTAGAAACCGTCCCGGACTCTGTAACTTGTACAAAACGAAACCCTCGGCTCCACCTCTTATATAAAGGGGGAGTCGAGGGACGAAGAGATCATCGAATCATTGTTCACAAACCCTAGTTTTAATAATCGTCGAGTACTTTTCGGCTGAAACCTTCGAGATCTACTTGCCCTCTACTTCTAACTAAACCCTAGCCTATAATCCATAGGCATTGACAAGTTGATACCTTGTCACGTGCATTTTCTGGAACTAACCTATTAACAAGATGCCGAAGTGCCAGTTCCTGTTTTCTGCTGTTTTTGGTTTCAGAAATCCTAGTAACGAAATATTCTCGGAATTGGACGAAACGAAGACCCAGGGGCCTATTTTGCCACGAACCTTCCGGAAGACCGAAGAGCATACGAAGTGGGGCCACGAGGTGGCCGGACCACATGGCGGCGCGACCAAGGGGGCCCGCGCCGCCTATGGTGTGGGCCCCTCGTCGGGCCCCGACTCTGCCCTTCCGCCTACTTAAAGCCTCCGTCGTGAAACCCCGAGGCGAAAAACCACGATACGGAAAACCTTACCGAGACGCCGCCGCCGCCGATCCCATCTCGGGGGATTCTGGAGATCTCCTCCGGCACCCTGCCGGAGAGGGGATTCATCTCCCGGAGGACTCTACACCGCCATGGTCGCCTCCGGAGTGATGAGTGAGTAGTTCACCCCTGGACTATGGGTCCATAGCAGTAGCTAGATGGTTGTCTTCTCCTCATTGTGCTTCATTGTTGGATCTTGTGAGCTGCCTAACATGATCAAGATCATCTATCCGTAATACTCTATGTTGTGTTTGTCGGGATCCGATGGATAGAGAATACCATGTTATGTTAATTATCAAGTTATTACATATGTGTTGTTTATGATCTTGCATGCTCTCCGTTACTAGTAGAGGCTCTGGCCAAGTTTTTGCTTTTAACTCCAAGAGGGAGTATTTATGCTCGATAGTGGGTTCATGCCTGCATTGACACCTGGGACGAGTGACGTAAAGTTCTAAGGTTGTGTTGTGCTATTGCCACTAGGGATAAAACATTGGCGCTATGTCCGAGGATGTAGTTGTTGATTACATTACGCACCATACTTAATGCAATTGTCTCGTTGCTTTGCAACTTAATACCGGAAGGGGTTCGGACGATAACTCGAAGGTGGACTTTTTAGGCATAGATGCAGTTGGATGGCGGTCTATGTACTTTGTCGTAATGCCCAATTAAATCTCACTATACTTATTATGCCATGTATGTGCATTGTTATGCCCTCTCTATTTGTCAATTGCCCGACTGTAATTTGTTCACCCAACATGCTTTTATCTTATGGGAGAGACACCTCTAGTGAACTGTGGACCCCGGTCCATCCTTTTAATACTGAAATACAAATCTGCTGCAATACTTGTTTTACTATTTTCTCTGCAAACAATCATCTTCCACACAATACGGTTAATCCTTTGTTACAGACAAGCCGGTGAGATTGACAACCTCACCGTTTCGTTGGGGCAAAGTACTTTGGTTGTGTTGTGCGGGTTCCACGTTGGCGCCGGAATCTCCGGTGTTGCGCCGCACTACATCCCGCCGCCATCAACCTTCAACGTGCTTCTTGACTCCTACTGGTTCGATTAAACCTTGGTTTCTTACTGAGGGAAACTTGCCGCTGTGCGCATCACACCTTCCTCTTGGGGTTCCCAACGGACGTGTCAACTACACGCATCACTCCCCAAAACCCTTATATCTCATAATCATAAACAGGGCTTCATGCTCAATAGAGTCAAAATCTTTCTCAAATTCCAATTTGAGGATAACAATGGGTTTCTTAGATGCATGAAACTGATGCAAATATTCCAAAGACCAAGCCAAACAGTCATGAGTAGTTCTAGATCTAATAAACCCATACTGATTCTTGTGCACTCATTGCAGAATATGATCTTGTAGCCTATTTGCTGCCATTTTTGTAAGGAACTTGAGGCATACATCAGTAAGAGATATAGGCCTATAATCATTGATAGTCTCAGGGGAATTATTCTTTGGGATCAAAGTAATGTATGAGGAATTTAAGCTCTCCAAATTCACCAGCCCCTCATGAAAATATTTGGCCAAGTTATAGAAATCTTGGGAGATGATATTCCAACGCTTCTTCAAGAACAAACCATTAAATCCATCAGTGCCAGGGGATTTGTCAAGAGCCATATGCTTAATCACTAAGTCCATCTCTTCCTTCTCAAAAGGCCTAGTAAGGACATGCAGAGTAAGTAAGGTTGACAGATCAAAACCCATAGAAATTCCTTTTGCCTCTCCCATTCTCCCTCTGAATTTGTTTAAGGCAAACCCTGCCATCTGATGATGATCTATAATAACTTCCCCTGTCTCTGACTTTAGGCTAGCAATATTATTTTTTCTGTATCTTTGATTAGCCATGGCATGGAAAAACTTGGTATTATCTTCACCCACTTTAATCCACCTAATTGAGCACCTCTTTCTCCAGTATTTGCAGTGAGCTACCAACAGCTTATCTAGATGCAACTTAATCATATTTCTGAAATTGAATTCAGCCCGATAGACGGTGCGTCGGGCCTCGTTACTTTTTAACAGATTTGCTCGATGATCCAGAAGGATAAAAGAAAAATGATTCGTTAATAAGTGCAATACAAATAAATCAATGCATCTACTGATGAACATAGCCTTGATATATAAATATATACCTCGCCGGTGTTTGTTAAGGACACTTCTTCGTCTCTTCTTTCTTCCTACTCAAGTCCCTCACCGACATCGTTCAGAAATTGTGAGCCGAAATCATCGTCATCTCCATCAGGTTCTGGTCCACGGGCACTCTCATATATCAATTTTTGCACCATTCCTTCTTGCTCCTCATCTCGGATGAAGGGGCCGGCCTCCATAGCTCAATGTCACTACAAAATTTTGTAATGTCAACATACTCACAGAGATGATGACTACCAAGTGTAAAATAAATCATAACAGATTGCTAGAAACATAAGTAAAAAATTAAGTGCTATATATTGAATCATAACAGATTTCTAGATGGATAACAAGCAACAAGATAGTATTGAATGTCCTACACATGATTGCAATGTCCTCCACATAAAACCCTGCAAGTTGTTTTTTTTTAAAACAAAATCTGATCAAATTTGAAACTTGCTTTATAGTAGTCTAGATATAGTAAATTCATCAACACATTTGTCAAAGGTGCGGGTGGTAGTGTCGGAGACCGGCCGGTGGTCGTCCAAGGGGGGCGCGAAGGAGGTCGGTGCGGGCACGGGCCATTTGCTACCGAAGTGGCATTCTCCCTGCTACTGCTAAAGACGGCAACACGATGGATGTGGAAAGATTGATCAGTATGAACGATCCATCAACGATTAATCCACGGCCGCGACCCTACATACTACCGTACACGGAAGGCGCACGCACAACTAATACACCAATAAATGTCCGGCAAAGGCGACGGCGGCTACTGGCATCGCGCTACCGGTGATCATCGTGGGGGCAGGGCCGTCGGGTCTGGCGGCGTCGGCTTGCCTGGCACAGCACAGGGTGGCGAGCCTGGTCCTTGACCGCGATTCCCACCTTGCCTGGCGTGGCATCGGCTTGCCTAGTGCGGCGCGGGGAGACTCCCCAAGCAGATCAGCGTGCTCACAGGGCGCTCACAGGATGCTCACCGCGCGTCGGCATTCCGTCGGATAGCCTCTGGGCGTCTCCAGGACGCTCACAGGATGGCATCCGCGCGTCGGCATTCCGTCGAACAGCCTCCGGGCGCCGGCATTCCTGGAGCACTGCACCAGCACGCGCCTCTAGGACCCACTCGACCGCGTCTCCTGCGATGCCCTCCGCCACGTCGCCCTCTTCTGCCCACGCCTCCATTGCCTCCACCTCTCCGGCATGTATGAGGTCGGCGCTGACGTGCTCGCTGCCCTCTGCTGCCCATGCCTATGCTGCCTCCGCCTCTCTCCGGCCAGCGCGAGGTTGGCGCCGGTGCTCTCGCCAGCCTCTGCTGCCCACGCCTCCGCTGCCTCCGCCTCTCTCCGGCCTGCGCGAGGTCGGTGCTAGCGCGCTCGCCGCCCTCTGCTGCCCGCGCCTCCACTGCCTCCGCCTCTCCGGCCTGCACGAGGTCGGCGCCGGCGCGCTCGCCTCCCTCCGCTTCCTCTCCATCGCCGGATGCATCGGCGTCAAGTGGGCCATGGGGACAAGGGGAGGAGGCGCGAGACTCACCTGCGGCGGCGGCTTGGCGCCGGGGAATCTGCGCCGAGGAGCTATGCAATGGCGACGGCGGCTTGGCGGCGGACTGCGGGGGGCTGCGGGCGGACTGTGTGGATTTGGTCGATTTGGTGGACTGTGCGGGCGGACTGTGTGGATTAAACGTGCTGAGGACCTTTGGTACCAGTTGTATCCACCAACCGGTACGAAAGGTAACCTTTGGTACCGGTTCTCTCCACCAACCGGTACCAAATGATTTTTCTATTTCTCCTTTGGTATTTCTGTTTCTGTTTTAAATGTTCATATACACTATATATATGACATATTTGCACGCATTTTTAAATTATGTTCATCCGTCAGCCTGTAAAATACAAAGTGGAATGTAGCTTTGGTGAGCTTTGTACCGCGGTTCTTAATATTACTATTCTGGGTTGGCGCGGCGTCACGCTATGCTCGTGGGAGGAAACAGGCGGGAAGAAAAATGGCGGGAAGAAAAAGGTGGGAGGAAAAGGGCAGAAAATGATGGGCGGGAATAAAATTTTATTGCGATTTAACTGGAATTAAAGTACATAGCTCAACTGAAAATTAAGATACATGGCTAGATTAAGTCACAATCGGTCGAACTTGTTTTCGAATGTTGGAATGATTCTGTCATAGTCGAGCCTAGCCCGATAAACGTCGTCATTGTAGTCGTCGTAGTCGCAGATGACGTCATCGCTGGCATCGAGGTCGCAGTAGTCGAACCTCGGCGGGTGAGCACGCGTGGGCTGAGACTAAGGGTAGCGCAGGCGGGGGCCACGGTAGGCCATGACGCTCTGGAGAGTCCGGCCGCGCCACCACAGCCGACGGCCGTCCTCGTTGAAGTTCGAACGAGACGGGCCGTCCTCCTCATGCCTGGCAAGCGCACTCTCACGCTGATTTATGAAGAAGCCGTCCCAAGTCGGGCTGTAGTCGGGATGCCACTGGGATTCCTCCGCTGCTCTGGCGTGAGCTCAAAGTAGTAGTGTTTCGTGATGGCCATCTGGCGCACCACACCTAGAGGGACAGGAGGGACCGGTATGCCTCCAATGCTCAGCATCCAGCCGGTGGGGACGCGGTAGCCCCCCGGCGGGCAGGGGTAGTTCGAGGCGCAAAGTGCCTCCACCTCCCGGGGGGTTAGACATACGATGGAATCCATGGGAGAGAGTGATGAGGTTTGCAGATATGAGTCTAGATGTGATATGGAAATGGAGGCCAAGCCTACATATATATAGTGAAAAATGGCGGGAAGACGGAGACGGGAAGCGGTGAAAAGCGCGGGAAGAAAATAGGCGGGAACGCAGTAGCGCGGGAAACTTTCATCCCGGGTCGGGGCTCAAACCGGGACAAAAGATGGGGGCTTAATCTGGGGGAGGCGTACCTGGTGTTTCCCTTTTATACCGGGTGGGGGCTCAAACCGGGACAAAAGATGGGGGGCTTAACCTGGGGGAGGCTTATCTGGTGTTTGCCCTTTTATACCGGGGGGGGGGGGGGCTCAAACCAGGACAAAAGATGGGGGGCTTAATCTGGGGGAGGCTTATCTGGTGTTTGCCTTATCTGGGAGGGCCTTATATGGGGGAGGAGATTATCTGAGGCACGCTGCTATATATAGCGCCTCCGGGGAGAGCAGCCGGGAGCAAAGAGAGGAGAGGCAACGACCAGGAAGGAAAGAGCCTCTCCGGCGGAGCTTCTCGAAGATGTCTTAGATGGTCGGCCGTCTTAGACATCTTCGGAAGCTCCGCCCGAGGAACTCTTCCCGCAATCAAGGAGTCCCGCTTGGAAGCTGCTAGTATACACCCAATAACCAGTAGCTCAGGGTACAAAAGGAGGGGAGAGCAGACAGAGCTTCCTGGGAGCTGGTATACACCCGGCGATGGCGACCTGGAAGGAAAGAGCCTCTCTGGCGGAGCTTCTCGAATATGTCTTAGATGTCTGGCCGTCTTAGACATATTCGGAAGCTCCGCCTGAGCGAAATCTTCCCGCCCGGAAGCTGCTAGTATACACCTAACATCGTTGGCGAAAGGGTTGGGAAATCTCCCGTGGCGGAGCTTCTCGAATATGTCATTGGTGCTCACGCCCCAGGACATCTTCGGAAGCTCCGCCTCGGAAAATTTTCCCTGCAAGCCCGTGAAAGATACTTAACTAGTAAAACAAGCCAACCATCTCCATTGTTTATATCTTACATACAGTAACATCATTACACAAAAATAAATGGGAAAGTGATTTCCATATTGAGGTACACAAGTTATGATACCTATATATCTAGTCTCTTGGAAGCATGGACAATGTTCACGGAGAAAGGTTTAATACATTATACACATCACCAACAACATCCCTATCTAGTCTTCTGAGTTTTCTTCGTGTGTTTCCCTTTCTTCTGATTGCAATGCAACCATGGACAGTCTTCATTATTTAACATGATGGTTGGGTCAGTTTTCACCTTGAAGGGTGGAATATCATCAAACTTATTATAATCGTCTGACATGTTTGTCTTGTCCTCTACTCCCACGATGTTTCTTTTTCCTGAAAGAACTATGTGGCGCTTTGGCTCATCGTATGCTGTGTCTTCTTGCCTTTCTTTTTTTTTTCGGTTTGGTAGACATGTACTTCACATAAAAAACCTGAGCCACTTCACTGGCTAGGACTAATGGTTCGGTGTCGTACCCTAGATTCTTGAGATCCACTGTAGTCATTCTGTACTGCGGGTCTACCTGTACCCTGTCTTTCAGGTTGAACCATTTTCACCGGAACAAAGGGACCTTGAAATTAGGTCCATAGTCAAGGTCCCATATCTCCTCTATGTACCCATAATATGTGACCTTCTTCCCATTGTCCTCTGCTGCATCAAAGCGGACACCACTATTTGGTTGGTGCTCTTTTTTATCTTGGGTGATCATGTAAAATGTATTCCCATTTATCTCGTACCCTTGAAAAGTCGGTATAGTCGAAGATGGTTGCTTGGCCAACATGTATAGTTGTTCTTCATCAGTGACATTAATGATAAGTGTTTTCAACCAACAGCCAAAAGTCTTCATGTGTTCTCCATCAATCCAATCTTCATGTTGCTCCGGGTATTCAGAGTGTAAAATATTCTTGTGTTCCATTATATACGGAGCCACCAAGCAGGAATTATGCAGAACTGTGTAGTGTGCTTGAGTGAAAGAATTTCCATCCATACACATTGTTTCTTCCTTTCCTAGTGTTCCTTTTCCACACAGTCTCCCCTCATAGCGCGATTCAGGAACACCGATCGGCTTAAGGTCAGGAATAAAGTCAACACAAAAATCAATGACCTCCTCTGTTCCATAGCCCTTGGAGATGCTTCCTTCTATCCTAGCATGGTTATGCACGTATTTCTTTAAGACTCACATGAATCTCTCAAAGGGTAACAGGTTGTGTAGAAATCCAGGACCGAGACCACCAATCTCTTCGACCAGGTGAACGAGGAGATGCATCATAATATTGAAGAAGGATGGTGGGAACACCCACTCAAAGCTGACTAGACATTGCACCACATCCTTTTGTAAAGTTTGTGGAGTTAGTGGATTGATCACCTTCTGAGAAATTGCATTGAGGAACGCACATAGCTTCACAATGGGTACTCGAACATTTTCCGGCAGAAGCCCCCTCAATGCAACCGGAAGTAATTTTGTCATAATCACGTGGCAGTCATGAGACTTTAGGTTTTGAAACTTTTTCTCTGACATGTTTATTATTACCTTTATATTCAATGAGAAGCCAGACGGGACCTTGATGCTACTCAGGACTTCAAAAAAGATCTCCTTCTCTTCTTTGGTAAGAGCGTAGCTGGATGTACCTTGATACTTCTCTGGATTTAGGTTTTTTCCTTCGTGGATACATTGCTAGTCATGCCGTGCATCCGGTGTATCTTTTATCTTCCCATACACGCCCAAGAAGTTTAGCAGGTTCACGCAAAGATTTTTCGTCACATGCATCACATCGATTGCAAAGTGAACCTCTAGGATTTTCCAGCAGGTTAGCTCCCAAAATATAGACATCTTCTTCCACATGGGTACGTGTCCGTCAACATCATGCAGAACAGATTGTCCGCCAGGACCCTTTGCAAAGATCACTTTTAAATCCTTGACCATATCATATATAACATCCCCAGTAGGGTGGGTAGGATTCGTTCGGTTATGAGCCTCACCTCTGAAATGCGTTCCTCTCTTTCTTACGTGATGTTGTTTTGGAAGAAATCGACGATGCCGCAGGTACACATTCTTGTAGATATATATTGTCAGTCTCACCTAAACAGTGTGTGCATGCATTGTATCCCTTGTTTGACTGTCCTAAAATGTTACTAAGAGCAGGGCAATCATTGATGGTTACAAACAACAACACTCGTAGGTTAAATTCCTTTTGTCCGTGCTCATCCCACACAGGTACATCTTATTCACGCCACAACTGTAAAAGTTCTTGAACCAATGGCCTCAGGTACACATCAATGTCGTTGCCGGGTTGCCTCGGGCCTTTGATGAGCACTGGCATCATAATGAACTTCCGCTTTATGCACAACCAAGGAGGAAGGTTATAGATACATAGAGTCACTGGCCAGGTGCTATGACTGGAGCTCTGCTCCCCGAAAGGATTAAAGCCATCTGTACACTACAAGAAATTTGGCATGTAGAGGCACTATTTTGGTCCTATAGAGACACTTAAGTTGCCCTAACATTGTTTTAGTGACACTTACCATATTGTCTTAAAAGTGTCACTATGTGAAGTGTGTCTTGGTGAATAAAGACACTAGTAGTAATGTCTTTAAATTTTATAAGACATTTTTAAGAGGCACTGTTATGTGTCTCTACACTCTAGGGTAGAAAATACATGAAAAACATGCCAAAAGCAATCCTTGAACTCACGACCTAAATGATAAAGACTTGTTCCTTTAACCATCTCAGCCTCACACAAGAACATGTTCATACTCTAAACAAAATTCTTATGAGTATTGTGCAATAGACGCAAATGCCTCTAGATAACCAGCAAAATGCCTCAAATAGTGTCTCAAGCTAAACTGTATATACATTTTTATGAAGTGTCTCATTGGTTGCCTCTAAATATAATCATTGGGAAATTTAAAATGCCTAAAGGAATGTCTCTAGAATGAAAATTGTATTCCTCTTCACAAATGTCACAACTAATGTCACTATATTTACGACACTATCTAAATGTCTCAAATAGTGTATCTACAGTAGTCAAAGTGTCTCTACGTGATTTCTAGAGAGACAAAGTAAGACGTGTCTTTAGGAAAATGCCTCTATAAAAGGTTTGTGTTGTAGTGGTACTTAGACCAAATCTTAAATTCCTTGCGTCATCTGAAAATAAGTTGAACTCTCTATCGATTTTTCTCCACTGCGACCCGTCAGCGAGGTGTCTCGGCATCACATCTTTCTTACGGTTCTCTTTGTGCCATACCAACAACTTGGAATGCTCTTTGTTATGGAACAAACGTTTCAATCGTGGTATTATAGGAGCATACCACATCACCTTGGCAGGAATCCTCTTCCTGGGGCACGACTTGCCCTCAACCTCACCAGGGTCATCTCGCCTGATCTTATACCGCAATGCACCATATACCGGGCATGCATTCAAATTCCCATACTCCTCGCGATAGAGGATGCAGTCATTGATGCATGCATGTATCTTCTGTACCTCTAATCCTAGAGGGCAGACAACCTTCTTTGCTTCGTACGTAGTAGAGGGCAATACTTTCTCCCCTGGAAGCATCTTCTTTATTATTTTCAGTAACTTTTCAAATCTCTTATCAGAAGTACCATTCTCTGTCTTCCATTGCAGCAATTTCAGTGTGGTACCCAGCTTTTTCTGGCCATCTTCGCAAATTGGGTACAACAGTTTGTTGTGATCCTCTAACATTTTCTCCAACTTCAAGCTCTCCTTTTCACTTCCGCAGTTTATCTTCGCATCAAAAATGGCCAGACCCAAATCGTCATCGGGCACATCAAAAATGTGCTCACAAAAAATGGGCTCTTCTTCAGCTTCTTCTCCCCCCATTCTACTATCACCATCTTCAGTGAACATAGGATAGTTGTCATCATCCTCTTCTTCTTTGTTGTCCTCCATTATAACCCCTCTTTCTCCGTGCTTGGTCCAACAATTATAGTCGGGCATGAAACCATTCTCAAGCAGGTGGACGTGAAGGGTTTTTGAGATAGAGTAATCCTTCGTATTCTCACAGGAACTACATGGATAACAAATGAAACCATTCGACCGCCTGTTTGTCTCAGCCTTGAGAAAATAGTGCATGCCAGTAATGAACTCGGGATGGCATCGGTCACCGTACATCCATTGTCGATTCATCTGCATTATATAAGTATATCAAAAATCATTAATTACACAACATCATGAATATATGAGTGACCAAATTAATTAATAATCAAGTTCATCACATAAAACTAAGTTTTTTTATAAAAAAGAAGAGGGTCACCGAGGTGCTGCCAGCTAGGGGACGACGCTGGCGATCAACGGCGATGAGGATGGGGACGATACTAAAACCAACAAATCCTACTTTAATTTGAGGTCAAATTTCATATAAAAAGAATGAAATCCCTAACTTAGGCATTTCATCGAATACCTTGCTAGCACTAGAAAAATGATACGAGTTAAACTAGCAAAGAAATGATCTAAATTTGGAACGACGGAAGAAAGGTGATATTGCTAACCCTTGGATATATGGGTGCCGTCAATCTTGACAAAATGATGGAGAAAAATGGTGATTTGCTGGAGTGTGAGAGGAGAAAAATATTTTAAAATGTGAGAGGAGAAGGAAAAATGGAGCTGCTCGATGGATCGGGTGGAGAAATAGGCCAGGAGGCCGTTTACTATCGGTTCTTTATATGAACCGGTACTAAAGGTGCAGCGCTGGCCCCACCTCCGTCTCAAATTTGGCACAAAACCCTTTCGTACCAGTTCGTATCACGAACCGGTACTAAAGATATTTAACAAACCGGTATTAAACCTTCTCGGCGATCTGGGCAGTTAAACCGGTACTAATGTAACCTTTAGTACCAGTTTGTAAGGAAATCGGCACTAAAGGTGAAATCCTTTGCCCGTTTTTCTACTAGTGATTGAAGGCCAAGCAGCAGAACTTAAAAGGACTTTGCTACCCGGCCGTGCCGCCCAAAATCAAACCTGTGCGGCGGTTGACATGCATGCAATAAAGTAGTATTGTAAACATGAAGTTAATTAATTAACTACTCAAATACACAAAGCTTCAAAAAAAACTACTCAAATACACACATGCATGTAACTAATTAGTCTTCTGTGTGATTAACTAAAGGCTACTTGTTTGCGGCAAGTATCTTGCTTGTGAGCATGCATGCAAGTTCACGTCCTTTTATCTCCTGAACCGTGAATCCGATTCACAATCTATTTTCACTGTTAGCTTACTCGCGATGAGGTCTTCAAAAGTAAATCCCATATTGATAGGTTTCGACAAAAACAATTTGTCTGCAACTAACATATTATTTTTACGTACTTGCTAAATTACCAATACTTAGTTGTTGGATTAGAAAAAACTCGTTTGTCGCTATTTGCTAGGTT
Organism: Lolium rigidum; assembly: GCF_022539505.1. Classification (NCBI taxonomy): domain Eukaryota; kingdom Viridiplantae; phylum Streptophyta; class Magnoliopsida; order Poales; family Poaceae; genus Lolium; species Lolium rigidum. The sequence goes on from NC_061512.1 coordinate 44,307,442, forward strand.
GTTGTCACATATTTTCCGCGTGCGACTTAGTTGCCACCAATTGCCAGATTTTTGTGATATACTTGTTAGATTATTCACTACTTAATTATCGGATAAAATAAGATGTTCGTTAATTTGATGTACACCATTCTACATCGATGTAATATTCATGATATAATTATTTTGTTGAACAATGTCATTACATAGTTGGTTGGACACGTTTCAAAGCTCACTCTTAAATTATGTAAATCATTTTGATGTATCAGAATATGTAGTACACTTTCTATAACTATGCATAATTATTATGGTAGTTACTCGATGCTCATCCGGTAATTGTGACAAAATAATATGGCAACTAATATGACAAAAAAAGATCGGAATTTAATAATTAATGCAATGATGTCAACATTATGTATAAAACTTCTACATGCATGTATGTCATCAGTGGTACTATAGGGGAAAAGTAAGAAAAATATGCCACCGCATGTGTATGTCATCAGCGGTACCAGATTTTCCCAATTTAAAACACGTGGCAAAAATAAACAAAGCAACCGATATGTTTAACCTCCGGGCTTTCTACTAACGATGATGTGCAGCTTGCGTCCTGGAAGAGACTGACCAGCTAAGAGAATCTCCAGTTACGTTCTTTAAATTGTGTATGGCAAATGCGTTGGATCGGCCAATTGCGGGAGGCCGCAAGGTTGCCAATTTTTACGCCTTAGTTTCCGTAAAGGATGAAGTAGGGTCTCAACAAATCTTTTGCTGGTCACCTCCTCCAACCCGCGTTGATTTGAAATTCGTTTACGGGGGTCGCTGCTGCCGGCGAGGGATCTAGAAGACCGAAGGAAGGATAATTCTACTCTCTATTCCCTAGATTCATCAGCAACCTTCGGTCGTTCATAAAGTGATTTTCATTCTTCTTCCATCTGCTTCTTTTCGACCATCAAATTATTATGCTCAACTTCCATCAGTCTGTCGGTCAAAGAGGAGGAGATTGTAAGCAAGTACCTCATCTTTAGTCTATTCCCATGTGACAGGTTTTACGCCAATGAAAGCTTCTTTGGCCCTTTCACAAGCCTACGAGGGCAGGATCGGATTGAGATCCCTTTTTGTTACCAGCAGCTCCACTCTTGAGGAGCTCTTGTCGGGTCCTTGATTGTGGTTGCAACTGTGGTTTCGGCGGAAGTAAACACCACGCATAGAAAAATGTGTTGAACCGATGCTCTGGATGTCACTGCTATCTCATATAGCGAGGCGATTCTTACGGCTTCTTGTGGTGTTGCTAGGACTCATAATATGGTGGACATCACAATCAGAACAATAGATTGTTGCTGGTGTAGGGGTTGGTGGAAACGTCGAGTGAGGAGTCGATGTTGAGTCGATCTCGCTGCAGGAGCCAAAGGAAGATGTTGATGTAGATTCTGTGACCGCTATCGAGGACTTCGAATCTGTAGGAGCCAAGGAGATCGAATTCGTGGAGAGGATAGAGCCCGTCGTGTTGAAGTGGAACCGAAGCTTGCGATCAAAAGACATCTCTTGCCCTTCGCTGAAGGAGGTGAATACCGATCATGCAACCGAAAGGTGCGGCCTATATGCCAGAGATCCAAAGCAGATTGATTCTCCAAGAGTCGTCGGTTTTTAGATTGATGGAATGGAAACCGTAGAATCCATGGATCCAACACGCGAGCTTCCCACCGATGTTGCCAATTGATGTGGGTTAACCACGACAATGCCCACAAGTGATGGACTTGGGTTTAAGAAAAACGACATGATGGTGGTTCGGCGGTGTACAAACACAAGACATAGGGGACGACGAGAGTTTTACCCAGCTTCAGGCCTCCGAGGGAGAATCCCTACATGATGCTTGTTATTTGTACTAATTATGAGATTACAATGTTGTAGAGATTGGCTATGGTCTAGCTGGGCTAGAGTTCATGTTGCGAGATGTGGTGTTCTGTGGTTACTTAGCCTTTGCTAGGAGGTCCCTTATGGCCTTTATATATAGGAGGCTAGGTCCCTAGGTGCCGCGTCATTCAAGTCGCACATGAACTATTTGCGTCCTTCTATGGCCTTTCCTTGATTTATTTGTCTAGCTTGTGGGCTTCAAGCGCCTCACGGATGAAGCTTCTTCTCTTGGGCATCTATGCCCGTTACCCGTACCTCTATTTCGATCTTTCCAGGTATACCAACGTTGAGTACCTAATAAGGTAGGCCCACATCAAAAAGTGTGTCGAGGGTACTCCTCGGCAATGCCCTCCGATTGGGGCTTAGGGTTGATGGAATCCTGTAGGCTGACACGAGACATCGGTTCGCAGACAAGCGGGGAGAGCGATTTACCCAGGTTCGGGGCCCTCGATGAGGTAAAACCCTTACGTCCTGCCTGTCTGATCTTGATTATGAGAATATTGGGTTACAATGGGGTGCCGAAGGGTTCGGCTGAGATCTCGTCGAGAGGCTAAGTGCTGCGGCGACCTAGCTCTAGACTTCTGGTGGCTAAGATTGCTAAGATTGATCGTGTCCCTCGGCAGCCCCTCTCCTAGCCTTTATATAGGAGGCCAGGTCTCAAGAGGTTTAACCGAGTACGACTAGGTTTACAGTAGTCCTAGCTCTAAACTTTCCTTGTTCGGCTCCTTCCTTGTCTTGCCCGCCAAGGAATCTTCGCTCGCGCCGTCCAAGTGGCCCGCCTTACCATCGAGTACCTTCATGGGCCTCCAGTTAGATTGTACAGGATAGGGCAATGTCGGTTACCCGAAGGGTAATGCCCACGTCAGTAGCCCCCGAGTGTCTAGCCGAAGATAGTTCGGGTAGAGACTAAAGCATGCCTCCACCTAATGTTCTTCTCTTCGATTTTCCTTGCCCATCTTGTATCATCATCTTCTTCTATCGGGTGCGCGTCCAGCGCTCTCGATGGGAGTAGCCCCCGAGTCTAGGTACGGATGTTTGCAATCCGTGCGTAGACTCAAGTTGTACCACTCGAACGTTTTACTCTGCCGAAGTTTAGCTGCAAGTCTTCATGGGTCATCCGATACTTTTGTACCAAGGCTTGTTTTCTTCAATAAGTTTTCAACGCGTAAGGGATAATAAGTAACGTGCCCATCTTTTGCTGGTTAACTGCCGATGGCAAAACAACGTCACCCTACGCAGAATCAAGTCCCCGGGCATGATCCTGGAGTGCAAAAAAATAGTTATTTCGGGTGCGGATCCAGCGCTCCCGATGGGAGTAGCCCCCGAGTCTAGGTACGGATGCTTGCAATATGTGCGTAGACTCAAGTTCTTCATAGGAATATCTTCGAGTTCTCATTTTATTGGGTGCGCGTCAAGCGCTCCCGATGGGAGTAGCCCCCGAAGGGCGCTTGTGACCGGGTGCAGACTCAAGCGTGACCATCCGATGATTCTTCATTTTCCTTCGACTGCTCACGACAGTCTTCATGACGTCATTGATGACGTATCGCTGTTGTGGTTTGACTGACAAGACTTGACCTGACGGGCCCACCCTAGTTCTGCGCAGGCAGTTTTTAGGGAGTGACCAGTGCACGCGCACCGACCGAGGCGTCTCCTCGATTTTCGCGCGTCGTGGGAATAATGGGCCGCCGGTTCCGTTCTTCTCTTAGACGCCACGTGTACAGCCGCGATCTGATCCACCTCCCACGATGCCTGTGAAGTTATGGCCACGATCTTGCATCAATTTTTACGGCATAAATAGAGGGCCTCCTTGCTTTTACTTTTTACGCCTCCCACTGCTCATCTTCTCGCCCATCCTTTCCTGTCACCTCTGTTCTTCCCTCAAGAGCTTCACGCGCCATGGGCAAGAAGAAGAGCGCCAGCACCTCAGACGCGGCCAAAGTCTTCCGCGACTGGAGCGCCTCCGCCATTTCCAATCGCGATGTGAACAGGCTGCGAGCCCTCGGCCTTATCTCCTCATCTGACGATGACATCCATCTTCCAGGTGCCGTTTCTCGCCCAAGGCCTCCGAAGGGCTTTACCATTATGTTCGCTGCTTTCTTATTCCGTGGTCTCTCTCTTCCTACCCACGAGTTTCTCCGTTCCCTTCTTTTCTTCTACGGGATTCAGCTCTGGCAGCTGACTCCAAACTCCATTCTCCACCTTTCTATCTTTATCACTGTCTGTGAAGCCTTCCTTGGCATTGACCCCCACTGGGGTCTTTGGAGGAAGATCTTCTATGTTAAGCGTCACAACGACAGCAATGGCCCCCCCGTCGTCGGTGGCGTTGGCTTTGTTGTCAGGAAGGAAGTCGACTATTTCGACTACCCGATGAAGGAATCCGTCCAAGGCTGGCGCAACAAATGGTTTTATCTGCGAGACCCCTCGGTGCCTGGGCGGCGCTCGAATCTCCCTCCTTTTGAAGATGTCCTGATAGCTCAACCGAAGAAGTCCTGGCGAAACGCCCTTTCTCCCGAAGAGAGGGCGATAGCTGACAGGCTGTTCGACCAGGTCGTCGTCCTGAAGAATACGGGAGGCTTGACGATGTGCGGCACTGAGGTAGTCTCAGTGTTCTTACAACGTCGAGTGCAGCCGATAATGTCTCGAACCCACCAATTGTGGCTTTATACTGGCAAGGACGACAAGTCTAGGGTCAGCTCTGCCGACCTGTCGGCTGATGAACTCCGAGATGAAGTCCGCCGTTTGACGTGCCTCAGTATGAAGGACAATATTGTCTTGACATCGGCTCGTCCCCCTTATGATCTAGACCATCTTCCGACTGAGGTAATTCTTGCTGTTTCTTGCTTGCTGTTGTTGTTTCTTTCTTCGTTGTGCTCTACAAACTTTCTTCTCTCGATAGGCCTCCGTCGTTGCTCAATTCTATCCTCCTACGCCCGAAAGAGGTGTGGAACCAGAGGATGACGATGATGACTCCGAGGAGACCGAGGACGTCCAACATGTCCTTGAGGACAGCGATGTCCAAGAGGATGAGGCTGCCGAGGATGATGCCTTCATCAGGAGCAGGCGACGTAAGCAGATAAACGAAGATTTTATTACAACGGCTGAATCAAGTCCTAGCGGACAAGATAATGATGCCGTTGGAACTGCTCCGCCTTCTCCTGCTAAGAAAGGTTCGACAGGCTTTTTCGCTGCCGAAGATGACCTGGACCTGTGAGCATCTATACCCCTTTGCAACTTATTCTCTGTTGTTTTGCATGCTAATTATCTACTCTTCTTAAGTAGCTCTGATGATGATGATGTTCCTCTCGCAAAGAGGGCCAAATTATCCTTTGAGAGAACGGTATCAGCTAAGGAGCCGAATCCCTCTCCCGCCAAGTCGACGCCGCCCTCAGGAACGACTGTAGCGAAGATTCCAATGTCGAAGGTTATTCCTTCTGGTGACGCTCCCACCTCGTCGGCTGCTCGCGACCACGTAAGTGTTTTATTTGTCTTGATTTCTTTCTTGCTTCGCCAAGTTTTTTTCATCCAACTGAATCTTCTTGGTTTTCTTCGTTGCAGCCGATTTATGCCACAGTCGATGCTGTGGTAGACTTCGCCGAGCAGTTCACCCGACTGGAGTCTGAAAACGCTCAGCTTCGGAAGACCGTCAAAACTTCGGCTGATCAGGTGCTAGAGGCCAACAGGCTTGCCACCGACGCCAAAAACGAAAATGTCTTGCTGAAGGAGGAGTTGAAGAAGCTGAAGCGACAGATGAAGGATGAACAAGATGCCAAGCGCGAAGCTGCAGCCGCGACCGACAAGAAGGAAGGCGTCCTCCGTGAATCCATCATGAATTTATTGGGTAAAGTTCTTGGCACATAGCTCCTCTTTTAGCATTTCCTTTCTGGTTGCTGATCTTTCCTCTTTCAGAGGCTGCCGATATAACCATCACTCGGGTGCGCATGCTTCGGGAGGACTCTACATCTGACGCCCTTTCTCTCGCCGCTGAGTCCAACGTCCAAGTTCTTGAACTTCTGCAGAAGACTAAAGGAGCATTGTCGAGGCTATACTCGATGATCTTCCCAAAGGTGAAGCAGGACAAGACTCTTGGCGAGATGGCAGATGCTTTCCTCATCGACTCTTCTGAGCCTGTAGAGGTATTGAAACGCCGTTCCCGCTTGTTTGGGGCGGTTCTTACTTTCCAGTGGCGATGGGCCATGGGATGGGGTCTGACTTAGAGAAGTTGTCTAAGGCATTGCCTGTGGACGACGACAATCATCTAGTCGACCTTGAACCCTTCAAACGATCGGCAGTGGCATGTGCTAATCAGCTCCTCAAATTGGTTGATGAAGCAAAGACCAAGTCTGCACCTGAAGCTGCCCCTGGCTCATCATCGGCACTTCCTTGAATGCTTGCTCTCTTAATTGTAATTAAGACCTGATGCAATTTGACTTGATCCTGTTTTATTTTGGCTCTGTAGCCAGTTCGAACAATCTTTTGAATGTAACATATACACTCCAGTGCTCCCGATGGGAGGTTTATGTTAGTGTTGTTCTGATCTGAAAGTTGTACTGCAGATTCCTTCATCTTCTTCCCGTGCCGAACCTTTTCCAAATTCTTCGGCTAGCGATGAATCTGGCCTTGTTCTTTGTTTACGTGACCAAGTGTCTCGTTTGAATAAATATATTACCTCCCTTCACGCGATGGCAGCGTTGTTGAAGAAGAAGAGTGAAATAGCAACTGCCATTGAACAACACGCTCTCGATCGTCTTCATATTTCTACCGAAAGTTTGGGCTGTAAGTGTTAACCCATCTTTTGATTCCTGACTGTAACATCCCAAATTTCAATAAAAGAGAGAAGAAGAATTCCAGAGATTCAAAATTCAGAACCAACAAAAACTTTTATTTTGCATATAGTGCCATGCATAGGACTTGTGCATTTGAGTGATATGCCATGATGATTGCTATGATGTTTTTGTGATAAACCCTAAAACCCTATTATGATCAAGTGAAGATCATCAACCAAATAAATCAAAAAGAGAAAGAAATCAAATAAGAATAAAAACCTAAAACACTCACATATGGTTTATGCCATTTTTGCAAATCTTTACCCTAGGCCATTTTGGTCTTCACCATTAGTTATTTTATGTTACTAAACACTTATTACAACTTTTGGAATCAAAGAAACACAAATCAAATAAAATTCAAACTCAAATTGTGATCACATGTGATTATGGTCAAATCTGCCATTTACATTCTGGTCACTACTTTGAGACCCTGCATTTCAAGTTTTTCAAACTAAACTTTCCCAATTCTTTGCATGTCATTCAAGAGCACATCAAGGTGAACAACTTTGGTAAAGACCACCATGCCAAATTCACTTTGAATCAAATTCTATGCTCATGTAAAGTTGGAACTTTTTATTATGTGGAACAATCTCACACTTAGCAAATTTTGCAATTCTTTGATTTTCTAAATTCCACCACCACCTCTCATTCTCTCTGGTCATTTACAACTCACTCAAACGCATCACTTCTAAATCTTGCCACCTTTTGAACTTATCCACATTTGGGCAAAAATTGCAAATTACAAATATGGAACAATTCAACACTATTTCAAATAGTGAGCTACTCAACCCTAACCTGCCCCAAACTACTCTACTTGGTCCCCTGGTTCCCTCTCTCCCTAAATGCAGCATAGGAACCCTAAGGAGAGAGGCATAGCAAGCTATGGCATGGCCATGCCGGCCACATGCCACATGTCGAGCCACCCCTCTCCCCTTTCTTCTCCAGCCACGGCCACCATGTCTCAAAGCTCCACCTTGCTTCCCTAGCACCCCTAGCATCGCCATTGTCGAGGAGGACGGCGACCGTCGCCGGAGAACGCGCGCCCAGATCCTCCCAGGAAGCCGTTGGCATCGCGCGTGTGCATGCCATGGACGTCACTGGCCACGCGCCACCCCACCAGCTCCCTCTCGCTCTGGCCCCTCCAGCAACACGATGAGCACCGCAGCGCCACCTCAGACCCGCCAGACACGCTCACGACCAGGCCCTGGACCGCCACCGCCGGAGACGACGAGCAAGATCCCGTAGACGCTGCCGCAGACTCGGAAGGAATCCGAGCTATCTAGCCGCCGCCCGACCAAGCTGTCCCCACCACTAGCTTCGCCTGGACACGTAGAACACTGCTGCGCCATCGCCTAGCCCCAACGCTCGCCGGAATCGCCGCGAGCATGTCGACCTCGACTCTGCCCCGCAGCACCCAAGCTCCTCTATAAATACCGACCTCCCCTGAGCAATCCAGGCACCACACCATCCTCTCCTCCCATCCCTGTGTTATCACCAAGATTTGACCGAGTCAGAGGTGGGCCGCAGTCAAGATGGGCTTAAGGAAATATACGTGGAGAATTATATGAATCGGCCTGTTGGGCTTAATTGCCCGTGTATCTGTAACATATTAAACCTATTTTAGTTTAGAGATAGAATCTTACTCGTGCACGGTTTAGTGCACGCCCTCCTTAGAAAGTCCCCTGACTATAAATATGTACCTAGGGTTTATGGAATAAACAACAACTCACGTTCAACCCCAAAAACAAACCAATCTCGGCGCATCGCCAACTCCTTCATCTCGAGGGTTTCTATCGGGTAAGCGACATGCTGCCTAGATCGCATCTTGCGATCTAGGCAGCACAAGCCCCACGTTGTTCATGCGTTGCTCGTACCGAAGCGTTTTTGATGGCGAGCAACGTAGTTATCATTAGATGTGTTAGGGTTAGCATTGTTCTTCGTTTAAGCATGCTTACGTAGTGCAACCCTAGCATATCTAGCCGTCCTCACGCCTATCTCAGGTGTGGGGGCGGCACCCCGCTTGATCATTATTTAGTAGATCTGATCCGTTACGATTGCTCCTTGTTCTACAAGGATTAGTTTAATATCTCGCAATAGTTTGGCCTTACAATGGGGGGAGGATCCGGTGGCACGTAGGGTGGCGTTCGCAAGTCCTAAACGGGATGTTCCTAGGATCAACTTCATGTTGGTTTTTTGGCCTTGTTTAGGATCGGCTTACGAGCACCGTGCGTGGCCGCAAGGCCCAACCTCGGAGTAGGATGATCCGGTTATGCGGTGAAAACCCTAAATCGTCGTAGATCTCATTAGCTTCATCTTGATCAAGCAGGACCGCCAAGTATTCGTGCACCCCGTACGGATCATGGGTGGATCGGCTCTTTGAGCCGATTCACGGGATAACCTCGAGAGCCGATCGAGGCTCGTATTTAATGTTTACATGTATGCCCTGCGAGAAACTAAGCGAGGCAACCTCATCACCTTCCCGACCAGGTATAGGTCAGGTGGCACGCCCTGCACTTCGCAACGCCGCGTGTGACCAGAAGAGCATTGCGGGCCGTCGCTCGGAGGGGTCTCAGCCAGCCGCAGCTCTAGGCTCCCCCCGGCTCTACAGTGTTGACAAGGCCGCTGCCCGCCGGTGGGTTTTGGCAGTCAACACCCTGACTCTCCACCACCACTCCACCCATCGAATCGAAGCAGGAGCAGCGCCAATCGAGCGATCGGAGCCGCGGAAGCCCTGGTGCAATCGCCATTGATCCAGGCCTCCTCGAGCTGCGCCACTGCTACAGGCTTCTTCCCCTTCATCGACAACCTCGAACGGAACACCGCTGCCGCTCGCCGGACCCACGGTTCGCCCTCCGACCCCCTAGGCTCGCCGCATCAGCAACCCTCTCTCGCCGGAGAAGACGATGCACTAGCACCGTCCGATCCTATTTTAATCCAACGCCTCTGGTTAATCCATACCGATTCGGGTTTAACAGCCGCTGACATGCGGGACCCACTCTGTCAGCAAGCCCAAGCGCACCAGCTGCATTACTGGGCCGATTTGCTGTGTTTTGAATCGTTTCGGCCCAAACTAGTTTCCCGCCGGCCCTTTAATTCAAACTTAGTTTAAATCAATTCAATTCAAATCAATACTAGCTCTAACTTTGAAAATTCATAGAATCTGTTTGGCTTGGCCAAATTTAACAAATTTTATGTTGTTGGAAAGCTAAGGAAAAGATCTACCACATGCCACTGGTCTCACCTTGAGATCTGTTGTAGAAATAAAGTGACAAAAAGATGAAGGCAGGGACTTTTGCACATTCTATTAAATCTTAAAAATCAACCAAAATAGATTTTTAGTTAATTCCAACTCTAATAGCTCACATTTAACTTAGACTAATTGTTTCTGCAATAAAATGGTGTGGTCACTTTGTATGATCATGCCCTAGTTTAATTGATGGACAATATGGCTAGTTTATTTAAGTGATATTGTCCAAAACTATTATGTAAATCATATGAAGTATTTTTACTTCATTTAAATCTTGTCCCAAGTGATTTCATATGATGTTTGAACCCCTGGTCAAATACCCTTATATGAAATACTTGGAGATTTAAATCATTTGTAGAATTATTAAATTGTATGAGGTGGTCTACCTCATTTAAATCATTTTCTCAAATGATGATGATGAATGGTTGACTTAGGTCAACATGATTTCATGTATGATTGTTTGAGAAATTAAATCTTAAGAAGATTTCAATGAGAGGAAATTATTTCTCAAGAACCCTATGGAAACTATCATTTACATATGTAATGAGAGGAAATTATTTTTCCTCAAGCAACACAACCAATGCACCCTAATTGAATTAATTGTGTGCTTAGAATAGTTTGTGTGAATATATGTGATGTTTGGAATAGCCATTGAATTAGTGAGTAATTATACTCGTATTCAAATTTAGACGCTAGCACCGGAGAATACCAGGAAGAGGAAGGTTGCTACCAAGAGGAGGAAGAGGAGAACTTTGAGAACTACCAAGGCAAGCTAATATTCTTGCAAAGTGCAAAGCCCCTTGGGGCAAGGCACCATGATTCTTACCTTTCTTACCATAAGCCTATCCCAAGTTTCTAACTTACAAGTTTTTACTTGTTTATTCAAAGAGTTACTTTTATAGTTAACTTTGGTCAAAGTGAAAGAAGGTTACTAGAGTAGTAAAGTTAGTCTCAAGCTAGCCAAGAAGATTAGCACCCCTCATGATTAGTGCTTGTGCTAAATATTAAAACTTGACTACTCTAGATGGGAACATGTGACTTTGAAATGAATTTGAAACCTTGGAATGAGGAGTCATTCCATTGAATGAATTTTGAAGGGGAATATGACCAAGAGAATATGGTGATTTTTGATATAAAACTGATATTGGTTTGAATGCGATACCTTTCCAATATTGAGTACCCCCACAATACCTGATTATGGGTAGGGCTTAACTGGAAATTTATGCATCTTAGTATGGGTTCCCTCTGAACACACATCATAGGGGTTATGCTACAGTACTTTTATTTTGTATTTGAGTCTTGGAAGTTGTTACTACTGTAGCAACCTCTCCTTATCTTATTTTTATCGCATTGTTGTGCCAAGTAAAGTCTTTGATAGTAAGGTTCATACTAGATTTGGATTACTCGCGCAGAAACAGCATTTCTTGTCAGTCACGAATCTGGGCCTAATTCTCTGTAGGTAACTCAGAAAATTATGCCAATTTACGTGAGTGATCCTCAGATATGTACGCAACTTTCATTCAATTTGAGCATTTTCATTTGAGCAAGTCTGGTGCCTCAATAAAATTTGTCTTTTAGGACTGTTCTGTTTTGACAGATTCTGCCTTTTATTTCGCATTGCTTTTTTTGCTATGTTGGATGGATTTCTTTGTTCCATTACCTTACAGTAGCTTTGAGAAATGTCCAGAAGTGTTAAGAATGATTGTGTCACCTCTGAACATGTGATTTTTTGATTATGCACTAACCCTCTAATGAGTTTGTTTCGAGTTTGGTGTGGAGGAAGTTTTCAAGGGTCAAGAGAGGAGGATGATATACTATGATCAAGAAGAGTGAAAAGTCTAAGCTTGGGGATGCCCCCGTGGTTCATCCCTTCATATTTCAAGAAGACTCAAGCATCTAAGCTTGGGGATGCCCAAGGCATCCCCTTCTTCATCGACAAATTATCAGGTTCCTTCTCTTGAAACTATATTTTTATTCGGTCACATCTTATGTTCTTTACTTGGAGCGTCTGTGTGCTTTTATTTTCGTTTTGTTATTTTCATTCTCTGAATAAATACATGCTTGTGTGGGAGAGAGACATGCTCCGCTGGTTCATATGAACACATGTGTTCTTCGCTTTATCTTTTAGTATTCATGGCGAAGGTTAAATCTTCTTCATTGAATTGTTATATGGTTGGAATCGGGAAATGCTACATGTAGTAATTCTAAAATGTCTTGAATAATTTGATACTTGGCAATTGTTGTGCTCATGTTTAAGCTCTTGCATCATATACTTTGCACCTATTAATGAAGAAATACATAGAGCTTGCTAAAATTTGGTTTGCATAATTGGTCTCTCTAAAGTCTAGATAATTTCTAGTATTGAGTTTGAACAACAAGGAAGACGGTGTAGAGTCTTATAATGTTTACAATATGTCTTTTATGTGAGTTTTGCTGCACCGATTCATCCTTGTGTTTGTTTCAAATAACCTTGCTAGCCTAAACCTTGTATCGAGAGGGAATACTTCTCATGCATCCAAAATCCTTGAGCCAACCACTATGCCATTTGTGTCCACCATACCTACCTACTACATGGTATTTCTCCGCCATTCCAAAGTAAATTGCTTGAGTGCTACCTTTAAAATTTCTATTCTCTGCCTTTGCAATATATAGCTCATGGGACAAATAGCTTAAAAACTATTGTGGTATTGAATATGTACTTATGCACTTTATCTCTTATTAAGTTGCTTGTTGAGCGGTAACCATCTTCCTGGGGACGCCATCAACTACTCTTTGTTGAATATCATGTGAGTTGCTATGCATGTTCGTCTTGTCTCGAAGTAAGGGAGATTTACCACTCATTTAATGGTTAGAGCATGCATAATGTTAGAGAAGAACATTGGGCCGCTAACTAAAGCCATGATCCATGGTGGAAGTTTCAGTTTTGGACATATATCCTCAATCTCATATGAGAACATTAATTGTTGCTACATGCTTATGCATTAAAGAGGAGTCCATTATCTGTTGTATATGTTGTCCCGGTATGGATGTCTAAGTTGAGAATAATCAAAAGCGAGAAAGTCCAATGCGAACTTTCTCCTTAGACCTTTGTACAGGCGGCATAGAGGTACCCCTTTGTGACACTTGGTTAAAACATGTGTATTGCGATGACAATCCCGGTAATCCAAGCTAATTAGGACAAGGTGCGGGCACTATTAGTATACTATGCATGAGACTTGCAACTTGTAAGATATAATTTACATAACACATATGCTTTATTACTACCGTTGACAAAATTGTTTCTTGTTTTCAAAACCAAAGCTCTAGCACAAATATAGCAATCAATGCTTCTCTCTGCGAAGGGCCTTTCTTTTACTTTTATGTTGAGTCAGTTCACCTATCTCTCTCCACCTCAAGAAGCAAACACTTGTGTGAACTGTGCATTGATTCCTACATACTTGCATATTGCACTTGTTATATTACTCTACATTGACAATATCCATGAGATATACATGTTATAAGTTGAAAGCAACCGCTGAAACTTAATCTTCCTTTGTGTTGCTTCAATACCTTTACTTTGATTTATTACTTTATGAGTTAACTCTTATGCAAGACTTATTGATGCTTGTCTTGAAAGTACTATTCATGAAAAGTCTTTGCTTTATGATTCATTTGTTTACTCATATCATTACCATTGTTTTGATCGTTGCATTCATTACATATGCTTACAATAGTATGATCAAGGTTATGATGGCATGTCACTCCAGAAATTATCTTTGTTATCGTTTACCTGCTCGGGACGAGCAGGAACTAAGCTTGGGGATGCTGATACGTCTCCGACGTATCGATAATTTCTTATGTTCCATGCCACATTATTGATGATATCTACATGTTTTATACACACTTTACATCGTTTTGATGCGTTTTCCGGAACTAACCTACTAACGAGATGCCGAAGTGCCGATTCTTGTTTTCTCGCTGTTTTTGGTTTCAGAAATCCTAGTAAGGAAATATTCTCGGAATTGGACGAAATCAACGCCCAGGGTCCTATTTTTCCACGAAGCTTCCAGAAGTCCGAAGCGGAAACGAAGTGGGGCCACGAGGTGGGGACACAGTAGGGCGGCGCGGCCCAAGCCCTGGCCGCGCCGGCCTAGTGTGTGGTCCCACCAGGACCCCTCCGAGGCTGCCCTTCCGCCTACTTAAGGTCTCCGTCGCGAAAACCCTAACACGTTCGACGAAACCAGAGAAAACCTTCCAGAGCCGCCGCCATCGCGAAGCCAAGATCTGGGGGACAGGAGTCTCTGTTCCGGCACGCCGCCGGGACGGGGAGTGCCCCCGGAAGGCTCCTCCATCGACACCACCGCCATCTTCATCAAAGCTGCTGTCTCCCATGAGGAGGGAGTAGTTCTGCATCGAGGCTCGGGGCTGTACCGGTAGCTATGTGGTTCATCTCTCTCCTATGTACTTCAATACAATAATCTCATGAGCTGCCTTACATGATTGAGATTCATATGATGATGCTTGTAATCTAGATGTCATTATGCTAGTCAAGTGGGTTTTACTTATGTGATTTCCGGAGACTCCTTGTCCCACGTGTGTAAAGGTGACGAGTGTGTGCACCGTGTGGGTCTCTTAGGCTATATTTCACAGAATACTTATTCATCGTTATGAATGGCATAGTGAAGTGCTTATTTATATCTCTTTATGATTGCAATGTGTTTTGTATCACAATTTATCCGTGTGCTACTCTAGTGATGTTATTAAAGTAGTTTATTCCTCCTGCACGGTGTAATGGTGACAAGTGTGTGCATCGTGTAGTACTTGGCGTAGGCTATGATTGTGATCTCTTGTAGATTATGAAGTTAACTATTGCTATGATGGTATTGATGTGATCTATGCCTCCTTTCGTAGTGTGAAGGTGACAGTGTGCATGCTATGTTAGTACTTGGTTTGGTTATGTTGATCTGTCATGCACTCTAAGGTTATTTAAACATGAACATCGAATATTGTGGAGCTTGTTAACTCCGGCATTGAGGGTTCGTGTAATCCTACACGAGTTAGTGGTGTTCATCATCCAACAAGAGGGTGTAGAGTCTAGCATCTATCTATTTATTCTGTTATGTGATCAATGTTGAGAGTGTCCACTAGTGAAAGTATGATCCCTAGGCCTTGTTCCTAAATATCGCTATCGCTGCTTGTTTACTGTTTTACTGCATCTGTACTTCCTGCAATATTACCACCATCAACCACACGCCAGCAAGCACTTTTCTGGCGCCGTTACTACTGCTCATATTTATTCATACCACCTGTATTTCACTATCTCTTCGCCGAACTACTGCACCTATTAGGTGTGTTGGGGACACAAGAGACTTCTTGCTTTGTGGTTGCAGGGTTGCATGAGAGGGATATATTTGACCTCTTCCTCCCTGAGATCGATAAACCTTGGGTGATCCACTTAAGGGAAACTTGCTGCTGTTCTACAAACCTCTGCTCTTGGAGGCCCAACACTGTCTACAAGAATAGAAGCACCCGTAGACATCAGTCACTACTTTGAGCCCCTGCATTTCAAGTTTTTTAAACTAAACTTTCCCAATTCTTTGCATGTCATTCAAGAGCACATCAAGGTGAACAACTTTGGTAAAGACCACCATGCCAAATTCACTTTGAATCAAATTCTATGCTCATGTAAAGTTGGAACTTTTTATTATGTGGAACAATCTCACACTTAGCAAATTTTGCAATTCTTTGATTTTCTAAATTCCACCACCACCTCTCATTCTCTCTGGTCATTTACAACTCACTCAAACACACCACTTCCAAATCTTGCCACCTTTTGAACTCATCCACATTTGGGCAAAAATTGCAAATTACAAATATGGAACAATTCAACACTATTTCAAATAGTGATCTACTCAACCCTAACCTGCCCCAAACTACTCTACTTGGTCCCCTGGTTCCCTCTCTCCCTAAATGCAGCATAGGAACCCTAAGGAGAGAGGCATAGCAAGCTATGGCATGGCCATGCCGGCCACATGCCACATGTCAAGCCACCCCTCTCCCCTTTCTTCTCCAGCCACGGCCACCATGTCTCAGAGCTCCACCTTGCTTCCCTAGCACCGCCTAGCATCGCCATTGTCGAGGAGGACGGCGACCGTCGCCGGAGAACGCGCGCCCAGATCCTCCCAGGAAGCCGTTGGCGTCGCGCGTGTGCAAGCCATGGACGTCACTGGCCACGCGCCACCCCACCAGCTCCCTCTCGCTCTGGCCCCTCCAGCAACACAATGAGCACCGCAGCGCCACCTCAGACCCGCCAGACACGCTCACGACCAGGCCCTGGACCGCCGCCACCGGAGACGACGAGCAAGATCCCGTAGACGCCGCCGCAGACTCGGAAGGAATGCGAGCTATCTAGCCGCCGCCCGACCAAGCTGTCCCCACCACTAGCTTCGCCTGGACACGTAGAACACTGCTGCGCCATCGCCTAGCCCCAACGCTTGCCGGAATCGCCGCGAGCATGTCGACCTCGACTCTGCCCCGCAGCACCCAAGCTCCTCTATAAATACCGACCTCCCCTGAGCAATCCAGGCACCACACCATCCTCTCCTCCCATCCCTGACTCTCCACCACCACTCCACCCATCGAATCGAAGCAGGAACAGCGCCAATCGAGCGATCGGAGCCGCGGAAGCCCTGGTGCAATCGCCATTGATCCAGGCCTCCTCGAGCTGCGCCACTGCTACAGGCTTCTTCCCCTTCATCGACAACCTCGAACGGAACACCGCCGCCGCTCGTCGGACCCACGGTTTGCCCTCCGACCCCCTAGGCTAGCCGCGCCAGCAACCCTCTCTCGCCGGAGAAGACGATGCACTGGCACCGTCCGATCCTGTTTTAATCCAACGCCTCTGGTTAATCCATACCGATTCGGGTTTAACAGCCGCTGACATGCGGGACCCACTCTGTCAGCAAGCCCAAGCGCACCAGCTGCATTACTGGGCCGATTTGCTGTGTTTTGAATCGTTTCGGCCCAAACTAGTTTCCCGCCGGCCCTTTAATTCAAACTTAGTTTAAATCAATTCAATTCAAATCAATACTAGCTCTAACTTTGAAAATTCATAGAATCTATTTGGCTTGCCCAAATTTAACAAATTTTATGTTGTTGGAAAGCTAAGGAAAAGATCTACAACATGCCACTTGTCTCACCTTGAGATCTGTTGTAGAAATAAAGTGACAAAAAGATGAAGGCAGGGACTTTTGCACATTCTATTAAAACTTAAAAATCAACCAAAATAGATTTTTAGTTAATTCCAACTCTAATAGCTCACATTTAACTTACACTAATTGTTTCTGCAATAAAATGGTGTGGTCACTTTGTATGATCATGCCCTAGTTTAATTGATGGACAATATGGCTAGTTTATTTAAGTGATATTGTCCAAAACTATTATGTAAATCATATGAAGTATTTTTACTTCATTTAAATCTTGTCCCAAGTGATTTCATATGATGTTTGAACCCCTGGTCAAATACCCTTATATGAAATACTTGGAGATTTAAATCATTTGTAGAATTATTAAATTGTATGAGGTGGTCTACCTCATTTAAATCATTTTCTCAAATGATGATGATGAATGGTTGACTTAGGTCAACATGATTTCATGTATGATTGTTTGAGAAATTAAATCTTAAGAAGATTTCAATGAGAGGAAATTATTTCTCAAGAACCCTATGGAAACTATCATTTACATATGTAATGAGAGGAAATTATTTTTCCTCAAGCAACACAACCAATGCACCCTAATTGAATTAATTGTGTGCTTAGAATAGTTTGTGTGAATATATGTGATGTTTGGAATAGCCATTGAATTAGTGAGTAATTATACTCGTATTCAAATTTAGACGCTAGCACCGGAGAATACCAGGAAGAGGAAGGTTGCTACCAAGAGGAGGAAGAGGAGAACTTTGAGAACTACCAAGGCAAGCTAATATTCTTGCAAAGTGCAAAGCCCCTTGGGGCAAGGCACCATGATTCTTACCTTTCTTACCATAAGCCTATCCCAAGTTTCTAACTTACAAGTTTTTACTTGTTTATTCAAAGAGTTACTTTTATAGTTAACTTTGGTCAAAGTGAAAGAAGGTTACTAGAGTAGTAAAGTTAGTCTCAAGCTAGCCAAGCAAGATTAGCACCCCTCATGATTAGTGCTAGTGCTAAATATTAAAACTTGACTACTCTAGATGGGAACATGTGACTTTGAAATGAATTTGAAACCTTGGAATGAGGATTCATTCCATTGAATGAATTTTGAAGGGGAATATGACCAAGAGAAGATGGTGATTTTTGATATAAAACTGATATTGGTTTGAATGCGATACCTTTCCAATATTGAGTACCCCCACAATACCTGATTATGGGTAGGGCTTAACTGGAAATTTATGCATCTTAGTATGGGTTCCCTCTGAACACACATCATAGGGGTTATGCCGAGGCTGCCTCCGTTGTTGAGGAATGATGTGAATTGAGGTGAATTGTACGGCCAAGCCCTGTGCAGTTCCTAGGTTGACAGTTGGTCTTCACTGGGAGGCCAAGCTCATGGGGAGAGGTGCTCATACTAGGGTTTGTAAGTGAAAGGTTATGGTTGATGATCCGCGTACTGTGTTACGATGATTCGGGGTTATCCCGACGGATGAAATCAAATGTTGTGGCACAAGTGTGCAACCTCTGTAGAGTGTAAACCTATTCGAATAGCCATGTCCACGGTTACGGACAGTTGGAAAGGTCATACAGTGTCCGATGTCAAACTTTTGAAAATGATGGCGAAATGAATGGTGAATTTGTGACTTGACTCTGAATCACAACAATGTTGTGGGAATGACACTAATGTTCCCACTTGAGTTAGTTAGCACTTGAATAAGTCTTTTCTCAAATACTTGTGAACTAAAATTGGCTTTATGCAAATAAACTAGAGCTTAGCACCCCTTACTAGAATTGTCTAGCACTTACACTAGTATTAGTTTGCGAGTACTTAAGTACTCACGGCTTTGTCCCTGGCTATTCAAATGGCCAGAGTATGAAGATGAACAGAACTACCAAGGAGATGACCAGCAGGACGCCTACGACAACTAGGAGTTTTCCGACGTCAAGCGTTGGCCTGTGGACTAGAGAGTCCATTTATCTTTACGCTTCCGCTATGAACTTGTGCTTGTTCGTTGACCAATAGATCAACTATTTGTGTAATATGGACCCTATGATTCAAGTTGTAAGAAAATATGGTTTGTAATGAATGATGACTGTGATACTTAACTATTATGCCTCGCAACAACAATATTCCTGGGTTGCGATGTATGACATAATAGGCATCCGGACTTAAAAATCCGGGTGTTGACACTGACAGAGCTTGGATGTTCCCTTAACTGATATTCGTTCCTTTGCAGTCGTATCTTCAGATAAATCTGAGGAGAACAGGAAGATCCAAGAAAAGGTTGAGGCGATGACTGACGTTGCTCACCCGAAACACGATTTATGGTTGCATCGTCCGAAGGCTGTTATCGTGGCGAAGTTCGAGCATCGGGCAGAGAAGGTGCACTACTACTTTGATAAATTCCACGCTCATCTCACGATGGTTTGGAAGACTTTGTTCCCTCTCGGATCAAGCACCCGAAACTCGTCTGCTTTGTTTACCCGATTCAAATCTCCTGAGAGGATTCGACTGCTGGTGCGGAAAGAGCTCCTGGCTGGTGCTGAACTCGCCTTTGCTTCAGTATTGGCATGTCATCCATCTTTAGACTTGAAGGCCATAGCAAACACCGAGAGAAGTTTAGACCAATATTATGATATCGCTTGAGGTCCTGCATATACCATCATCTCACAGATGGAGACAGGTATCGAGAGAGATCTGAGGGCCCAAGGGAACCAGGGAGCCCCGTCGTGAATGTAATAACCTTGTACCTGCATAAGATTGTTTTGTGTAGATTCAACGTGTGCTTTGCACATCATGTAGTCCTGGCGAATTTGTTAATTCGATTGATAATTTATTGTCGAGGGCGGCTGAGTGATCAATTCAACCTGCTCTCCCGACGACTTCGTTGTAATTTGCAAATTTATTGCGAAGTCGATATGTAAGTTTTGTAGGAGCGATACCCGTCGACTTAATCGAGGGAATTAGACGCTTGGCTTCGTCACGCGGTGCACCGGTTTGAGCCTCATTTTATGATAGTATAACCATCGACTGCAGCACTCGCGTATTTTCTCGAGGCTTGGATTGGTTGTTTTCCGTGTCATTAACCTTAGCTCCCGCTGAGAGTATTTAATTAATGACACTGTGCGAGCGTGTTTTTGGCCAGCGCTCCTGATGGGAGTAAGAGCCAACGACAGGGGCCCCGAACGGTTTGTTCGGATGATGAGGCCTGGATCAAGAAAAAAGGTGGAAAATCTGATTAGAATTTTATTCATAATGCAAAGAGCGACCTTAAGGGCTGTCGAGTAAATAAAAACAATTGTATCCTATGTATAGAACCGTCGCAACTGTGCGATGTTCCATGGATTCTCAACGTCTTTTCCCGAATTGGGTTTTTGAGCCGATATGCTCCTCCTGGTATCATTTTAGTGATGATGTATGGTCCTTCCCATGGAGATTCGAGTTTCAAGGGTCTCTCTTGCTTCAGCCGCAGTACCATATCTCCAACATTAAAGCTTCGACTGCGTATTCGTCGGCTGTGATAATTTCTCAACGCCTGCTGGTATACCGTCGTTCTTGCCAAAGCAATATCTCGAGCTTCGTCAAGGTCCACAGCATCCTGCAGCGCGATGTTGGAAGAGGATTATGTGTATGCTGTCACCCGAGGAGCTTCGAACCGAACGTCGGCTGGCAGAACTGCTTCGGCTCCATGTACCAAGAAGAACGGGGTGTATTGGGTTGACCTGTTAGGTGTAGTACGCAAACTCCAAAGTACGGATGGTAACTCCTCGACCCAGGCTCCAGCCGCACCCGTAAGGCGTTTCTTGAGGCCATCCCCTATTAGACCATTGATCCTTTCCACCTGGCCGTTGGTCTGTGGGTGGGCCACTCATGCAAATTTCAGTTTGATTCCTCCGTCATCACAAAATTTTCGAAACTCTTTGGAGTCAAAGTTAGATCCGTTGTCTGTGACGATACTGTGAGGCATACCAAATCGACAGGTTATTCCCCTGAAGAACTGAACTGCTGTTTCGGCTTTCTGGTTTCGAACAGGTACTGCCTCGATCCACTTGGTGAATTTGTCGACTGCGACCAGTAGGTACGTGTGTCCTCCAGGCGACGACCTTGGCAGTGGTCCAACTTGGTCGAGTCCCCATTGAGCGAAGGGCCACGCCAGAGGTATTGTCATCAGATCTGTCGCAGGGGCGTGCGGTTTTGGTGAGAAACGCTGGCAGGGGTCGCACTTCATGACCAGATCTCGAGCATCCGATGCCGCCATTGGCCAGTAAAATCCTGCCCTGAAGGCTTTCGCCACAAGGGCCCTGCTTCCCGCATGGTATCCGCAAGTTCCTTCGTGTATCTCGCGCAACAGTGCTTTTCCATCGTCAATGGCAATACATCTTTGGAAAATACCAGAAATGCTGCGCTTGTAGAGTTCACCATTCACCACAGTGAAGGCTTTTGACCGTCTGACAATTCGTCTTGCTTCTACCGGATCCTCCGGCAACTCCTGCTTTGTCAGGTACGTTAGGAATGGTTTGGTCCATAGTGGCTCAAGGAGGAGGACCTGTTCCGCAAGTGGAGGTGGAGATTCTTCGGCAGTTTGTTGCGGGCTCGCCTCCGATTCGTCAGCCGATGGCTTTGGAGGTGCCGACGCTTTCTCTTTTATCGATCGCTGAGTGATCACTTCGTAGAACACTCCGTCTGGAATGGGGGAGCACATGGACCCGATGTTTGCCAGAGAATCGGCCTCCTCATTGTTGGCTCTGCCGATATGTTTAAGTTCGCACCCTCCAAATTTGGCTTCCATATTTTGGTACAACTGTCGGTAGGCGATCATGTTGTCACTGACCGCATCACATAGGTTCATCGACTGCTGTACCACCAGGTTTGAGTCTCCATAAATTTCCAGGCGAGTTGCCCCACATGCCTTCGCCATCTTCATTCCGTGCAACAGCGCCTCGTATTTTGCCTCGTTATTTGTTGGCAGGGAGAAATTCATACGTAGTATGTACTTCATCTTATCTCCCTGTGGCGATATTAGTATCACCCTCGCTCCCGCGCTCGTGCTCCGTTTCGACCCGTCGAAGTACATTGTCCATGACCCCGACATGTCGGGTGCTGCTGGCGTCTGTGACAGGATCCAATCTGCCACGAAATCTGGGAGGATTTGGGATTTTATCGCCGTTCAATTAACGTAAGTTATGTCGTGTGGTGCTATTTCGATGGCCCATTAAGACACTCGACCCGTGGCCTCTGGGTTAGTCATTATGTTCTTCAATGGTGCTTCGCTTACGACGATAATTGGGTGCTCCGTGAAATAGTGCCGTAGCTTGCGAGCTGACCTCCACATCGCGTATGCCGCCTTCTGATGATGGGGGTACCTCTGCTTTGCAGGCGTGAGCACTTCACTGAGGTAGTAAACAGGACTCTGCACACCGTGAACCCTCCCTGCTTCTTCTCGTTCGACGACCAGAACGCTGCTGAAGACTTGGGCCGTTGCAGCTATGTACATAAGCAGTGTTTCTTTCTCGCGTGGGGTTAAGAGGACTCGGGGATGTCGATAAGATTTTCTTCGGATTGTCGAAAGACTCCTGCGCCTCATTCGTCCATTCGAATTTTTCTCGACTTTTTCATCAAGTTGTAGAAGGGCAAAGCTTTTTCTCCTAGTTTGGCGATGAATCTGCTAAGCGCTGCCAATCGTCCTGCCAATTGCTGCACTTGGTGCAGATTCTTTGGCGGCTCCATGTCGAGAATAGCTTTGATCTTCAAAGGATTAGCTTCTATTCCTCTAGCTGAGATGAAGTAGCCGAGTACTTGTCCCCCTGGCACCCCGAAGAAGCATTTCTTCGGGTTCAACTTGATTTTGTACTTGTCTAGGTTGTCGAAGGTTTCCCGCAAATCGTCGATGAGAGTGGTGGTGTGCTTCGTTTTTACCACGATATCGTCGATGTAGACTTTGACGATGTTCCTCCCAATCTGTTCTCCAAGGCAAGCTTGCATGCACCGTTGGTAAGTCGCCCCTGCATTTTTTAACCCGAAGGTCATGACGTTGTAGCAGAAAACGCCGTGTGGGGTGATGAACGCAGTTAATTCCTGGTCTTCTTTCTTGAGCTTGATCTGGTTATACCCGGAGTATGCATCAAGGAAGGAGAGGCGGTCACATCCAGCTGTGGAGTCGACTATCTGGTCTATACGAGGCAGTGGGAAGTGGTCTTTCGGGCAGTGCTTAGTAAGACTGGTGTAATCGATACACATGCGGAGAGCGGTTGTGTCCTTCTTTGGCACCATGACGGGATTAGCCACCCACTCGGCTTCCTTGAGCTCCCGAATGAATCCTGCTTTACGGAGTCGAGTAATTTCTTCGCCAATGGCTCTTCTCTTCGGCTCAGAAAATTGGCGCATCGACTGGTGTACTGGTTTGGCTGTTGGGTCTACATTGAGGGCGTGCTCAGCGAGTTCCCTGGGGATACCTGGCATGTCGGATGGTTCCCATGCAAATATCTCCCAGCGCTCACGGAGGAACTCGATGAGCGTGCCTTCGTATGCATCAGTAAGGTCTGCCGACGTATTGACCATCTTCTTCGTGTCAGTGGGGTGCACCTGCAGCTTCTTTTCTTCTTTTGCAGCATCAAACTCGCCGGACCTTACGTTTCGATTGTCGGCTGGTGGCTGCGTGTGATCCGTGACTGCGTCGACAGCATTGAGTTCTTCCTTGGCTCCGAACTTCGAGGCGATTTTCTGGAAATCTCTGTCGCAGTTGTCTGAACGGGTAAAGCTTCCATGAACGGTTATTGGTGTCCCATTGTTGCCAGGCATCTTCAGTTTTAGGTAAGCATAATGAGGTACAGCCATAAATTTGGCAAACGCAGGCCTGCCGAGGATGGCGTGGTACTGAGATTCCCAGTCAACTACTTCAAACTCGATTTTTTTCCTTCCTGAAGTTGTCAGGGGTGCCGAAAACTACGTCCAGTGATGTTTTACCGAGTGAATAAGCGGGTCAAGTCGGTATAATGCCATGGAATCCTGTGTCGGACTCTCTCAGCATGTCGACTGTTAGGCCCATTGCTCTCATCGTGCTGGCAAATAATAGGTTCAAACCACTTCCTCCGTCCATGAATACTTTGCTCATGTTGTACCCTCCGATTTGTGCTTCAAGAACAAGAGCTGCATGACCAGGCCTAGGAACGGCCTTCGGGTGATCCGCCCTGCTGTAGGAGATGCTCTGATCTGACCAGTCGATGAATTCGGGTGTATCGACCATGGCAACTTCCGCATATTTTACTTCTCGGGAGAATTTTTTGATCTCTCTCTTTGAAAAGCTGGTTTTATGGATCATGCTGACCTGCCCGCACGGCTCCGGAAACACCTCAGTTGGTACATGCTTGTCTCCTCCTGCTGGCACGTATGGCTCCGGTACGTATGGTTCTTGCGGATAATTGTAAGATCCTGCCCTTCTCTCCATGTTGCGAACTCTTGACATGGCCTCGGCTCTAAGGTCATCGCAGAACTGCCGAATTTCCAGAAAATGTCGACAGTTCCTTAGCAAGTGGCTGGATTTCTCTCGACCATCCTTCGGATCGATGTAAGAGTGAAGATAACACGGTGCCTCGAGCTGCTCCGTAGCTGATAGATACGGTGAGCGAGTGCGGCCCTGGATCGATTGCGTGTCCTGGCATCCTCGTTCGAACTGATGAGGGCGAGTTGCTGTTCGTTCTTCCTCTTCGCGGCGCGAGTCCCTTCGTCTTTTCCTTCGCCCCGTTGTGACGTCGAAACTTCCTCTGTTGCCTTCTTGCATGTTCCTGGATGGGACTTCCAGGGTTGTTGCCGGAGTGACACCTGCCGAAACTGAGGTCCTCGGGCTAGATGCACTTGTCCTAGGGAGGCGAAGGAAGCCTCCGGAGTCGATGATGAAGTGGACACCACCAAAAGTAGTATTCATGCTACCGCACGATTTTGCAGGGATCAGGTGCGGCGCCTCGGGGTGTGGTACGAACTCGAAGGATACGCAGCGGATTGAGTCTTTCAGATCTGATGGCGTCGGTGACTCGAGTAAGAACGCCGCAGATGTGACTGGTACTGCCGATGACCTGCCTGGTGCCAACAGGCTCCCCACAGACGGCGCCAATTGTCGAGGGTACTCCTCGGCAATGCCCTCCGATTGGGGCTTAGGGTTGATGGAATCCTGTAGGCTGGCACGAGACATCGGTTCGCAGACAAGCGGGGAGAGCGATTTACCCAGGTTCGGGGCCCTCGATGAGGTAAAACCATTACGTCCTGCCTGTCTGATCTTGATTATGAGAATATTGGGTTACAATGGGGTGCCGAAGGGTTCGGCTGAGATCTCGTCGAGAGGCTAAGTGCTGCGGCGACCTAGCTCTAGACTTCTGGTGGCTAAGATTGCTAAGATTGATCGTGTCCCTCGGCAGCCCCTCTCCCGACCTTTATATAGGAGGCCAGGTCTCAAGAGGTTTAACCGAGTACGACTAGGTTTACAGTAGTCCTAGCTCTAAACTTTCCTTGTTCGGCTCCTTCCTTGTCTTGCCCGCCAAAGAATCTTCTGCTGCGCCATCCAAGTGGCCCGCCTTGCCATCGAGTACCTTCATGGGCCTCCAGTTAGATTGTACAGGATAGGGCAATGTCGGTTACCCGAAGGGTAATGCCCACGTCAAAGTGTGTTTCCTTTTTCACTCGGAGGAGTCTAATTATTCATTGTTGCTTGTCCCTTGCTCGTCTAGTTTGGAGAGTAGTATATTTTATATTTTGTATTCGTCCACCTATTTATATTACAGATAAGTTCAGAAATTGGTTAAATGGTGTTGAGAAATGCACTAAAGCTCGAATTCGTCTAGGCGTATGTGTTTTAATTTGGGTTTGGAAATGTGAAAATGATTTGGTTTTTAATAAGATTAAAATTGCTCACTTTTTACAAGCTATCCTTATGGCTACCCACTAGATCCGAGAGTAGTCTTATCTTCTCTAGAACCTCCAACGAGTGCATATAAATTCTAGATGTAACCGTCTGGAAGATGGTTGCTCGTGCGGCTATGTACAACCAGGGTGACTAGCGTCTTTCTAGAAGACTACAAGATGTTCAAGTGTACTTCCTTTTTATTTCGCTGATTGATCCTTGTGTAGACCTTATGTGACTCATAAGCTGTAAAACTGAATACATGAACTGATAAAAGATGCAATAAATGGATGCGTGCATTGTTTCAATGCAAGGCCCGAGGGTAGTTCCCCATTTCGAGAAAAAACACTCAAGCTGATTAGCATGTCATCTTATCCAAACCTAACCAACCACCGTGAGATTAGTGGAGAAACACACAATTATGACCTTCTCGGGGCGGCTAGCGTATGTACATGACATGAAGGTACAGCTAGCTAGGGCAATTTCTGGGTTTAATTTATGCATAGGAGATTACGTAAGGGCGGCAAAAACTATCTGGAAAGGAGTAATTATCTGCCCTGTCGCCATAGATATATTAGCCTGATCATGTACAGTATGGGTGAGTCGTGGCCGAGTTAATTTTGTTTATGTCCAAGCAGGTATCTACACACTATTACTAATATAAATACGGCTAAATTTAGATAAAGTTAAAACATCTTGCATATACAAGATGAGTATCCTTTCTTTTTTCAAAGTCAAATTTGTATAACGAAACAGCCGGGAAAAAGACCAAACCTCCGGCTGCTCCTGCTCCTCGAAGTTGCAAGTAACATTAAAGCTTGGCCGCTTGGGCTGTACTTCTCATACAACTTTCTTCAGAATTATTGTCACCTCTTGGCTTAATCGGAGACCGACCTTGGTAGGTAGTCGCAGCAAGCAATTGATCCGCAGCAAGCATTGTATGCCGAGAAAAAGAAACACCAAGCAAGACTTTTTCTTTTCTCTTGCTCTGTTCTAACCACAGGTATCACTAAAGAACAGGTCACGACATTCATGGGAAGTGATGAAGTCGTAGCTGATGAGAATGTAGGGCTGGGAGGAGGAAGAGAAGCTTCAGAGAAGAGACGCCAAAACAGCCGAGACGAGAGAATTCCTTATTTGACACTACTTAAATTTTCGATTCCTTATTTGGCCTTGAAAAACTTTTTCTTCCTTATTTGACCACATCTCAAATTTTGTTTCCTCATTTGACATCGCCGTCCATTCTGTGAAGCTCTTCCGTCATTCTTTCCTCTCTAGGACCAAATTAGCCCTCAAGTATTAATGGCAACGGCCAATCCCATCGTCTCCTACTCTCCTCCCTGTCCAGAGAAAGGCCCATCTAAAAAAAGAGAGAACCCCTCCTCCAATCCTCGGGCATGGCAGTGTTGCGGACTGCAGGGAAGACGCAGTGCAGCCTTGGGCGATGATAGCTGCCAAGTGGTGCACGTGCTTTTTTTTTCTGTCATACTTTTTTTCTCACTTGCAGATCTCCGATAAACGCTGCATGCACGTACACCACATAACATAGTAATCCACCGAATATACCTCATCACCATTTCAAGCCGCACCACACAATCTGTACATCTATACCGTTCTCTCACACAGTCAAACGCACCAAAGCAATCAGTATCTAATGCCTTTTGCATACATGGACATAGCAATATATATGTCATCAGGCTTACATATTTATATGGCATAAAAATGAATCCACTAGTTTTTATATATTACACGTCCAATTTTGGTGACATAATGTACCAGGGGCAAACACGTCTTTTCATGTCCCTATGTAACACCGTTAGTATTCAAAATGAACTAGAGTGTCATATAAGGAAAGAAAATTTAAGATTGTGTCAAATAGAGAAGAAAAAGTTTTCAAGGGCCAAATAAGGAACCAAAACTTTAAGTTGTGTCAAATAAGGAATTCTCTCGAAGAACAAACCCATACAAAGATGAGAGAGAGAGAGAGGGGAGGCGATCAAGAAAAGGGCCTCTGGTGGCCTTAATTAGGGGTTCGAACGTGCATCAGACCACACGGCCTCTCGCCGGGAGGAGGTTGTAGTATTTTTAGGTATTTATTGTCTCTTGTTTAGAATGGTGAGGCTGCAGCTACTCTAGTCCGAATAAGGTTCTCCTAGCGGTGTGTCTAGCATGGGTGGACGATGTGCGGAGTTATCTTTTAGGCAGGTCTCCTGTGATTATGTAGGTGTTTGTGTTCAGCTGATCTGGTTGCAAGTCTGGCTCTTCCGATCTAAGGGGTTCATCTTTGGAGATGGTTGTTGTTTGGGTGCGCTGTTTCTTCTGCTTGGTTTAGTGAGAATATAGTCTTTGTTAGGTAATCTAAAAATCTATTTGTAATTTATTTTATTTTTAAAACTCTTTATACTACTGTTAATGATTACTAATTCTTTCGTGACAAAAAAGCAGTCGAGAGACGAAGTGTAATTAAGTAAGCCTCACTAGAATCTACAAGAGTCGTGTCAGCGGGGTAGCTCGTTTTGGATCAAAGAACTACAGGAGGGCTTCAGGCCATTAACCAGCAGGGCACCGACCTACTACCTTTCTGCTTTCATTCCAATTCAGGGGGATTCCGGTGTCAACTTTGTCTTACTTATTAACTCCGTATGTGGTTAGCACCTAACGATGTGCAACTTGAGTGCTTAGAGCATCTCCAGCAGACGCGCTACAACAGTCGCGCGGCAAAAAAAACTACCGATTTGGCGTGCGCGGGCCCTCGAGCAGCTCCAACGGACGCGAGAAAAAACGCGCGCGCTAAGGGCATGTACAATGGTAGGAAAGGTATGGTCCACGTCATCTAGAGAAAACACTAAATATAATTGGTACAATGTATTATCTCTTATTGTCATCCCTAGCAATAATTGAGAATCAATTAAATTTAAGAAGGAAATTGGGTTGCTAAGGGAAGACAAATGGTACAATGGAGAAAATAGTCTTCTCTTATTTCATAAGGGATTATCCCTTAGCTAAGCAAAGGCAGCCTTCTCTTTCTTCAATCTCTCTCCTCCAACTAGGCAAAAATCTGACGTGGCATCCGTAAGGAAAGGCTGACGTCACCCCATTGTACATGCCCTAAAATCTTTGCCGCGCGCCCGAGTTCGCGCTATCCCGCGCGGGAGAATTGCCGCGTCCGCTGCCGCGCGCGCTATAAACGCGACACGCGCGAACGCGCCAACTGACTGAAGTTTACACGCGTCCGCTCCGTCTCTGCGCCGCTCCGCCTCTCTCCCCACCTCTCCCTCTCTCCCGCCGATGCTCCGCCTCCGCGCCGGCCGACGATGCCTCCGCGCCGCCGCCCCGCCTCCGGCTACCATGGCGTTTGGGCGCGGCCGAGCGGCCGGTTCGACGTGGAAATCCGCTCCGGCGACAAGCGGATCCGCCTCGGCACATTCGATACGGCGCACGAGGCGGCGCGGGCGTACGACGCCGTCGCCTGGCGACTCGGCCGCTCCCGGCGGGCGATGAACTTCCACGACGTCTTCACGCGGGAGCAGGCGGAGATTCTCGCGCCGCCGCCGTCGGTCATCACGCGCGAGCAGCAACGCCGACAACGGGAGTTGGAGCAGCGCCTCCTCATCGCCGAGCGCGACGAGGCGATGCGCCTCGAGTGGGCGCGCCGCTTCCCCGAAGACGTTGCCGCCACGGAAGCCTTCTACGCGCAGAAGGAGGAGGAGAAGGCGGCGGTCAAAGCGGAGAAGAAGGCGAGCCGCGAGAAGCGCCGGGCCGAGTCCGCCGCGAGGAAGGCGGCGAGGGTCGAGAAGGCGGCGAGGAAGGAGGAGGAAAAGAAGAATGGCGCAGGGCCGTCCACCATCGTTCTGTCCTCCTCCTCCTCCTTCGAGTGGACGACGACGCCGGTGTCGGAGACGACTCCGAGCACCCACTCCTCGGACTTCGACTGGGAGTCGGACCAGTAGTTTAGATTTCTATTTGCATCCTCTATGTCTCGCTGTATCGTTGAACTTTTAAATATATTTGTATTTTCGATCAAATTTTCATAGTTTGTTTGATTAGTTTTGAAAATAACGGTCGAATTTAGCAGTTTGCGCTGCGCGCTGCAAAATAGAGCCTTCGGTGGAGTTGCTTTTTTTCCCGCACCAACGCGCGCTGTAAAATGAAGCATCCGACGGAAGAAAATTCAATATCGCACGCCGCCAGCGGTTTACAGCGCGCCGAAACAGCGGTTTTGCGCGCTTGGAGATGCTCTTAGTGCTCACTGGAAAGGAACCATCAACTTTCTCCAACCCCGCGCTTCCAGAAACTTCTGCTGCGAATCGGGAGACGCTGATGCCGACTCCATCTACACACTTCTTTCCTTCTTATCTCTCCCGACAAACACTTCTTTCCATCGGTGTGGACACGGACAGCGACACACGTCGGCAGAAATTAGGAAAGACGAAATCAGGATTCTTTGTCTGAAAATCAGACGCTGATCGATCAGGCCGGCCCACGACCACATGCTCTTCGGTGAAACGGTGTTAGGTAGCGCGCGCGCTACCGACCAGTTTCCGTGCACCCCCGAGCACAGTTTCGCTGAACGCGGGACGATTGTGGGCAGGCCCATTTGTGTAGCAGCGTTGCGTAAAAACGGACATGATTACGGTGGACGCTTGATCCGGCCCATCTGCGCTTACCGCTAGCCTGTTGTGATGTTTACTCGATAGTGTGGATTTCTTCTATTATTTTCAAACGGGAGCTCTATAAAAAGCAACAACAAATATTCATCTTTCTTCCTTTTATTTGAGCTGAACATTCCTCTGTGTTTCTTTCAATGTGGTTCGGGTAGCTAGCCTTTAGTTTTTTCTTGGTTCATCGTGTATGCGTTGCTTCTAGTAGGATTTAGTTAGTTTTTTATTTTTATTTTTTCCTTGCATATATGTTTCTTTTCACTCGGTTTTCTTTCCATTTTTGTTCTTTAACATTTTTTGTTTCCTAGACGCAATACATTTCATTTTTTAAGTTATTTTTGTTTAACTTGGGTATGCAATATTTTCGTTTCCTGAGATTTGTTTCTAGACATCATATTCTTGTTTCCTATTTAAAGGAGTTGTTTTTGTTGGATGCAATATTCTTGTTCCCTACATATAAAAGATGTGTTCCTTGGACGCAATATCTTGTTCCCCGAGTATTGTTCCTCGACCGCAATGTTTCTTGGTCCACGATTAACGACATCTGTTCCCGAGACGCAATATCTTATTTTCCCGAGTAGACGAGATGTGTTCCACATGTCTAAAATGTTGTTCCACGGGTCTAGAATTTTGTTCGACGGGTATAAATGTTGTTCCACGAGTCTTGTTCCTCGTGTAGATGTGATTTGTTCTGCGGGTCTAAAATGTAGTTCATCTTGTAGATGCGATTTTTTTCCACGGATTAAAATAATGTTCCTCATGTAGATGTGATATGTTCCACGGGTCTAAACTATTGTTCCTCTTGTACGCTAGGTTATTATTCCCGTCCGTTTCTAGGATTTTGTCTCCCCCCTCCCGCCTAGGCTATTGTCCCCTACATGTAGGTTGTTGTTCCCCCATGTCTAAGTTGTTGTTTCCTTCCGTCTATTCTAGTGTTTGCATCAGTCTAGGCTCTTGTTCTCCTCCGTCTAAGGTGTTGTTCCCCGCCGTCAAGGTTGTTGTTCCCCTTCGTCTATTCTGTTGTTTCCATCTTTCTAGGCTATTGTTCCCCTCTATCTAGGTTGTTATTCCCTCCATCATGGTTGTTGTACCCCTCTCTCTAGGTTGTTGTTCCCTACCGTGTAGGTTGTTGCTCCCCTTCATCTAGGTTGTTGTTCCCCATTGTCTAGGTTGTTGTTCTCCTTTATCTATTATCGTGTTTCCCTCCATCAAGGCTGTTGTTCCCCTCCACCCATTCTGTTGTTCCCATCTGTCTAGGCATTTGTTCCCTTCCGTCTAGGCTGGTGTTCCCCTTCATCTAGGTTGTTGACCCCAATATCTAGGTTGTTAATCCCTTCTGCCTAAGTTGTTATTTCTCACCGTCTAGGTTATTGTTCCCTCCGTATAGGCTCTTGTTCCCAATCGATCTATCTAGGCTCTTCTTTCTTGAGTAAACGAGATGTGTTACTAGGACAAAATATTCTTGTTCCCCGACTAGCCGACATTTGTTCTTTATACGGAGTATCGTTGTTCCCTGTAGTCTAAAGTTGTGTTCCTTGTAGTCTAAATTTTTGTTCGAAATTTGATTAAATCATTTTTTTATTGTTGGATGCCTAGTCAAGGTAAGACATTTTTCATGCATATTTTCCCTTGTTACTTTCTTTCCATAGCTTTGTTATGAAATGTGGCAGCAGCCAGCAAGCTACCAGAAAAAAAAAGGTGGAGGAAGAAGCAAGCTAGCAGCACTCAATCATCAGGGAAACCAACGGCCAGCTAGCTACCAAAAAGTTTTTTTTTTGAATAACAGCAGGAGAGCTGATGTGTTCATTCATTAGAGGAAGTTGGCATAACACAAGAAAGGAGGCCTAAGGTGGCGCTCCTGAAAAAGAAAATACAAGCATTAGCTTAACCGGGATCAAATGGTGCCCCGTCTGTTAGCGCTACCATCGGGATCGGGGCTCCGGCTATCCTCCAAAGCTCTATCTCCCCCATCACCTTGGGGATGAATGCATGAACTGGCTGGTCTTTTTTGTTAAAGATTCTGCGATTGCGCTCCTTCCAGATCTCCCAGCATATTAGATTGGTTAGGGGGAAAATAATTTTCCTGGTTTCCTTGGTTTTCTCGCCCACCATCATCCTGTACCAGGACTGGACATTGGGTTGATCCCTTGGCCATGTTGCCGGATCTAGCGAGTCTAGGCCGAGCTGGTTGGCAACGTGCGACCAAACTTTCAGACTAAATGGGCATTCGGTGAAAAGGTGCTCCGAGGTCTCTAGGTTTCTGCGACATAGGGGGCAGAAGTACTCGTTCTCCCAACGGCGAAGCAGAAGTTTGTCTGTCGTAAGAATGCGGTCTAGCATGAGAGTCCAGATGAAGAATTTGCATCTCGCCGGCGCCCAACCTTTCCACACAACTTTCCTGAAGTCGGTCCCCACCGCCCCGATAAACTGTAGCTGGTAAGCCGATCTCGTGGTGTAGTAATCCTTGTTGCCGAATGTCCAGGAGATGTCATCTCTAGTCTCTGAAAGGTTGATGCCGCTGACAAGAGTTTCCAGGTGTGAAAGTTGCGTGGAGTGACTTTCATCCAGGGAGAAGCGTAGGTCCTGCATCCATTTGTCATTTGTTAGTGCATCCTTGACCGATCTGTTCTTCCTAATGGAGATCTTAAAGAGATCAGGGGCCAAGTCTTGTGGTGCCGCGCCGTAGAGCCAGCGATCGGACCAGAATTTTGCCGTTTGGCCATCTCCGATAGTTATGTTGGTGGCGGCCGCGAACAACGCCCTTTCTTTCGTTGTGGAGGGCACATGCAAGTGAGCCCAAGGTTTGTTTTGGCATTTCCACCTTTGCCACATCCATCTAAGGCGCAGTGCCGTCCCAAAGGAGTCGATGCAGTGAACTCCTAGACCCCCCAGGCGCTTTGGTCGGCAGACTAATTTCCAGTTGACTTTGCATTTTCCGCCATTGCAGGCAGCCTCCCCTGTCCAAAGCCAAGCCCTGCGACGTTTGTCGAACTCTTTTCTCACCCATACCGACATGGTGTTGATGCTCATCATGTAGACCGCCAGAGAGGTTAAGACTGTGTTTAGCATTTCCAGTCGTCCTGCTTTGCTCATCATCCTTGCTTTCCAGGTTGCCAGGTGCCGGTCCACCTTGTCAAGCAGGGCTTGCCAATCCGCTTTTGTGAGGTTCTTTATAGATAAAGGCATCCCAAGATACATGCAAGGGAAGGGAGCGATTGCAATCCCTGCGCTTGTGGCGAGATCCTGGATGTTGATGCCTTGGCAACTGATCGGGGAGAGCGAACTTTTTGCAAGGTTGGTGATTAGCCCCGTGGCCCGGCCGAAGGCGGACAAGATTGCCCCGAGCCCCTCTATGTCTTGCCGAGTTGGATTCAAGAAGAGTGCCACGTTGTCGGCATAAAAGGAAGCCCGAAGTGTGCATTGCCATCCCTTAAGCTTGGAGAGGACCCCCGCATCTGTTGCGATCTCAAAAAGTCGGTGTAGAGGGTCGATGGCAAGATCGAAAAGGAAGGGGGAAAGGGCGTCCCCTTGCCTGAGGCCGCGGTGGTGACGAATCATTCTACTGGGCACGCCGTTAACCAGCACCCTAGATGAGGCAGTGCGGAATAGGAGGGAGATCCAGTTCCTCCACCGTAGCGGGAAGCCCCTTGCCTCAAGCATGTCCAGAATGTAGGTCCAGGAGACCAAGTCAAACGCCTTCGCAATGTCCAGCTTAAGGAGTAGCATTGGAGTCTTGGACTTATGGTAGTGCTTAGCCACGGTTTGCACATAGAGGAAGTTGTCTTGTATGTTTCTTCTGGCAATGAAAGCGCTTTGGCATGGAGAAATGAGATCGTGTAGGTGCGGCTGTAGCCTTATGGCAAGAATCTTGGACACAAGTTTGCCGAAGGAATGAATAAGACTGATTGGCCGGTAGTGTGTCATTCTTGAGGCCTCTTCCTTTTTGGGGAGCAGAATGAGGAAGGCCGTATTCAGGTTGTCGAAGGACGGATCGTTTAGGTCGTAAAATTTGTTGACTGCTGATAGCAGGTCGTCCTTGACGATGTTCCAGGAGGAACGGAAGAACCCACCGGAGAAGCCATCGGGGCCAGGCGCCTTGTCCGGAGGCGACTCAAAAACCGCCGCTTTTAGCTCATCCATGGTGAAGTGGGCGTCGAGGTCAGAGAGGTCAGGCCTGGGGAGACCCAGTTGAGTCCAGTTCATCCTCTCAGAGCATGACGCAGGCTCCCCCATGATGGCATGCAGATGTTGGAAGATGGTTTCTTCGAGCTTCGTATGTGACGTGGCAATGCCAGTTTCGCTCTGGAGGGATTGGATTCTATTTTTGGCCCTTCTGTGCGAAGCACGCGAATGGAAGAATTTAGTATTGGCGTCACCTAGCTGAAGCCACTTAATTCTTGCCCTTTGTTTGGCCTTCACCCTATTAAGGACCGCCAATCCCACCGCTCTTGACTTAAGCGTTGATCGCAGCCTAGCTTCTTCTTCCGAGAGCAATCTTATTTCCAGCGCAGCGTCCAACCTTAGCATGATTTCTTGTCCTACCAACATTTGCTTCTTTATGTCCCCCACATAGTTTTTGGCCCAGGTCTTGAGGTCCTTAGACAGACGCTTTAACTTGAAGTCAAGGACCGCAAACTGATTGGTTAGCAAACAAGGGGATTTCCATGACTGCTCAACTACCGCGTTGTATCCCTGCAGCAGTGGCCAAAAGCTCTCGAAACGGAATCTTGGCGGGATTCTGGTCGTGATGTCCTGAACCAACAACAGAGGACAATGATCTGACATGGATGAGGCCTGGGGTAGTAATTTGGACGCCTGGAAGAGGTCGTCCCATTCTTCGTTGCAAAAAGCCCCCTATCAAGCCTCACAAGGGTGGGGTCGGATTGCTCGTTGCTCCATGTGTATCGCCGACCGACAAGCCTAATCTCTCTAAGGAAGCTGGAGTCGAGTGCATTCTTGAAACGCCGCATCCAGGCCCTGTTAACTCTTCTCTTGTTTTTGTCTTGATCACTTAGTATTAAGTTGAAGTCACCGATGACCATCCAAGCCCCAGAGATTTGGCTGTGTATATGCACCAGCTCATTGAGGAAAGCTAGCTTGCGGTCGTCGTCAGCCGGACCGTAGACCGTCGTAAGGTGCCAGGAGATGTTGGAGGCTCGGTCAGTGAATTTTGCAGTGATGGAGAAGGAGGCTATGCTGATGTCGGATACCAGGTAGGTGTCCGTGTTCCAGAAGAGCAGGATCCCACCATGAGTGCCGTCAGCCGGAAGGTGTGCGCACCCTGCTAACGATTGTCCGACAATGTCAGCCTTGTCAGCGTCATTTAAGGTGGCTAGTTTGGATTCTTGGATACAGAGGATCGAGCATCTGGAGGAAGCGGTGAGGTCGTGAACAACAAGATGACGGGCGCGGTCGTTTAGACCGCGTACATTCCAATTTAACAGCTTAAGTTGTGACGACATGATAACAAACACGACTGATGCAACGATGAGCATCGGACACAGCAGCAGGATGACCTAGTCGCGGGTTCCAGGTAAGGGCGACGAAGGTTGATCTCAGTGCTAACAAACTAGAGGACGCAAGCTTGAGTTGGCGGCTTCGCCATCTACAGGTAAGGGCGAAGTTGACCGAACCCAGCTCTAAGGAGGAACATGCAATGGCACAGCAACTGCGGACAGACTTCATGTGAAACCTACTAATCATTGGGTGATGACGACGCGCGTATGCTCAGGATGATTAGGACGCATATGGCGATTCCCTGAGCATGGCCGCCATGTCCTTGTCCTGAAGAACAAAGCCAGGCCTGCCTGAGATCTCAGCCAAGGATGCTAGGCCCTGAATGTTCGAGGACGACAGCGGCTGCCGGTACAGGTGTAGGTACCGTGCCAGAACTTCCTCGTTGAAGTCGCTCTCCTGCTGAATGAGGCTCAGCTGCTTACAGGCGCTGGCTTGGGCCCTGTAGGTCGCAAGCATGGTGGAGGATCGTGTGGTGGGTCGCTCGCTGCGGCGGGAGGAGGCCGTTGCTTGGGCTGGTTTCTTCAGATCCGCCTTCTTCTTCCTTGCCGAGTTCGTCGGGAAGCCTAGCAGAGAAGGTGAAAGCATGCCCATCAGCTTGCTCATGATGCCAGTCTTGGGGTCGACGTGCATGCTCGCCACCCTAGATGTGATGTCGTCCATCGTCGGTGTCTCTGGCTGCCGCGGACGAGGCTTGGCTGGGCTTTTTGGCTCGTCGGTGAATGTCGCCGCACCGCAGAGTTCAGCCTCACGCAACGCCCGAAGAGCGTTAGACTTCAGCGTCACCTCAAACAAGCGGACGTCGTCACTGTCCGAGGCCAGCTCCGGCCGCGATGGAGATTGCTGTGGCGTTGAGACGGTTGTCCGGAGGCATGGCGCGGATGTTGGGGTGGCGAAGATGTCCTGGAGCTGCCATCCTGCGGATACAGGCTCGAGCAAGGCGCAGTACTCATTGATCTCGTGCACCGTCCTCTCCGTGATCGGAGTGCCGATCGTCGGCGGCAGTTCTTGGGGGCCAGGCCCAAAGAGCCGCTCGGCCTGGTCAGCAACAGCAGCCTGCTCCCAACATGGCTGTGCAAGGCCGAGCAAGGGGCCCTGCGGAGGCTCCGCCTCCCAGACCCCAGACCAGGCCTGCATCGCTTGGGACGAAGGGTTGTGCTCTCCGGAGTGCTCATGAGGCAGCCCGTCCCAGCCGCCACTGCTCGCTTGGCCAAGAAGACCAGGGGAGGTCCAGGCCGCCGTGGTGGTGTCGATGATGTTTGCAGACCAGCGGTCGGCAAAGGCGTTTGCCTCGTCCGGCGGCGAGTCGTCACTAGGGATCGCTGCCCAAGGGATCTGGGGAGATGGTGGAGCTGGCACGCCATTGAGGCTGTAATCGAAGTGGCCCGTGCAGGGGGAGCGCAGGATGGCCAGCCCGTCGATGTGCTGTGGGGAGGGGGAGATCGCCATTGGGCTCCCAGCGAGGCGGTGACGATCAGCTCCAGGCGGTAGCGAAGGGGTGGAGCCGAAAGCATCACTGCCCGTAGGCGTGCAGGACATGCTCCGCCGGCCGCGCGGCGAACGCGCAACCACCGGCGGCAAGAACACAGGCGCGGCTCCACGGTCATCAGACAGAGCCCGCTCCTCATGGGCCAAGGCTAGGGCCGTGGCCTCCATCACAGCAGCCGTAGGGCTCCTCGAGCGGCGGCGTGAAGCGTCACCACGTCGGCGACGGTCCGGTGACCTGGAGCCGCGACGGTCATGGCGATCGTGTCTCGGCTGCTGGCTGCCAGGCTCACGACGCGACCCCTCCCCAGCACGGTCACCACCGTGTCTGCTGCTGCGCCTGTCACCGCGTCGGCCGTCGCGGTCACCGCGACGATCATCCCGATCATCATCGTGACGATGGTTGGACGGGCCAAGACGGTCCCGACCTGGTCTCCTCCTGGCACCGGTGGAGTTGTCCTTGACGCCGAATTCCCAGTCGCGGCGGGTCTTGTTTGGCCAGGTGTAGCCGCGTTTGCGGCGGCTCTCGTCGACGGGCGTGTAGTCGAGGATGGTGTCGAGGTGGATGAGGATGCGGTAGAGGGGGCCGTCGCGCCCCTCCTCCGCCGGCGTACCCTCCGGCAGGTCGGCACGCCCCGCCGCTGGCCTGTTGAGGATCGAGTGGGCCTTAGCGCAAGGAATGAGGTCCGGGTCAAGCGACCAGACCCAGGCGAAGAGGGCAGCAGTGTTGTCCTGCGTCGCCGAGCGCAGCTCGACGCGATCGAGCTCGCAGCCCCCGCCGATGATCGACTTGACGGTGTCCTCGTCCTCCCAGGCGTTGAGCGGCACATTCTCGAGGGAGAGGCGGCAGTAGAACCGCCACGTTTGTGGACGGCCACGCGCAGTCGGCGACCAAGTGGTGAGCGCCATCTTCCCGTGGCGCAGCGGCACCGAGCCCAGCTCCAGCGCGGTATCCCTCTGCCAAGGGTGCGTGAAGCGGACCAGGAAGTCGTCGGGGTACGACGCCGAGACATGGATGTCATTCCAGTCGAAGTTGAGCTCGTCCTGCAGGGCTTTGGCCAGCGACCTGGTGCTGATGTTGAGGCGGGGATCAGAGATGATGATGGCGAGGTGGGTGCGCCGCATCTCGGTGGCCGCCCTCTCCATGGCGGGCGTGCTGATGGACAGGCTGAACACCTCGTCTGGACGATTGGAGGGGTGCCCAGGTGAGAGGGCCATCGAAGGTGCCACACGCCCAAGCGCCGGCCAGGCCGCGGCGTTTGCCTGCGGTGGCTCGGGCGGCGACAAGCAAGCAGGCGGGGGCGGGGTTGCAGCGGCGGCCCGGGGCTTCTTTGGATGGACAGTTGCGCGCGATGTGGCCGGGGTGCTCGCAACCGATGCCGTGCACCTGGCCGGAGCAGTGGCGGACGAAATGGCGTGGGGAGAGGCAACGAAAGCAACGCCCTTTGAAGTGGAGGAGGCCTTGGGGGTCAGGCCATCTTGAAACGCCCTGCCGGTGGCCAGGCCGCTGTCCTCCCGAAGAGGAAGGATTAAACCTCCGCCACCAGCGTCTCGGCCTCACATCTTGCCATCCTCCCTCTTGGTCTTGGCAGGTACGGCTTGATGTCTCAAGAAGACGAGGCGGGGCAATGATTAAAGAGCGCAGCCGCGGCTCCGCACCGCAGGCCACGCCGCTGCGGGAAACCTGGGGGCGCGCGACGTCCACCGCACGGACCGGTCGATCCCCAGCCTTGATGGCTGGCGGGGGCGGCAGGATCTCCGGAGGTGGAGCAGGCGCCAGATCCGTCAAGGTGCGTGCCGAGGCGCGGAGTGGCGAGGCCGTAGGTGCCCCAGGCGCCGGCGTA
This sequence comes from Lolium rigidum, assembly GCF_022539505.1. NCBI lineage: Eukaryota > Viridiplantae > Streptophyta > Magnoliopsida > Poales > Poaceae > Lolium > Lolium rigidum. Next base: position 44,346,960 of record NC_061512.1, read on the forward strand.
GCCGCCGTTAATGCTGATGGTGCGGTCGTTTGACCCGCCGCCAGATCCGCCGAACCAGATCTCCGGCCCAGTCCTTGCCCTGCCGCGATCTCTGGAGTAATGGAGCCGAAGACAAGCTCCGACCCAGCAGGAGGAGGTGAGCTGCCGCTGGTCGTCGGCCGGAAGAGGGGGGCTGAGGTGGTGGATGGGATTTGGGTTTGGGTTTGGGTTTGGGTGGCCGCCCCGGCCTGGAGCGACCGAGGCGCGAGGAAGGGGACGGGGCTCTCACTCATTCGGTCCAAAAGCTGCTCCGGAGTGCGTTTTGACAGTTGTAGCGAGCTCGCCAGCTACCAAAAAGTTGTGGACGTAGAAGCAGTCTAATAAGCATCATGGCAGTCAGCAGCTAGCTAGCTACAAGGAACAAATATTGAACGAAGAAGCTTAGCTAGTGAGAGCATCGCGGGAGCCGATTGTATAGAAGTGCGACAACATTCAGCATGCCTACACGTAGACAGCAGAATCCTGCGTAGTCACACGCATGCACACATAGCTAGATAAATAGTCCCACCGCGCGCAGCGACTGAACGATCGACCAGCTTAAATAGCAGCGCTCTATCCTATTTGTTGTAAAGTTGATTTCGTCACCGCGCGCACCAATCTACAGCCCATTCCCACGGCACTGATGACCCCCGAGCCGTGTACGAACGAAAACCAAGGGGGTTGCTTTACACCGATCTGCTCGGGTGGGAAGCGACGAACCCCCCAACCACTCCATATGGCAACGGGGACACTAACCACTGGTTATTGCTCAACCATAACCATCCTCATGCATGAAAATTTTCTCCATCCCCATCCCCAGTAATTGTCATGGGGCCGGTTCTTTTACCATCCCCATCCCTATCGGGTAAACAAATAACCATCGGTTAACCATTCCCGCTTTAGCTAGTAACTATGAGCCCAAAATAAAATGACAACATGGTAGAATGACAAGGCTGACTAGATCGGGAGTTTAGGAAGGAGAGGCGATCGTTTGGGAGTTGGGATTTGGGGACTACGGCGGTTGGAGGCGAGAGGGGAAATTGAGCACAATAGGATTAGGGTTTTCTCGTATCTATACATACCTATCTTGTACCCTAGTGCCACATGTCATGTGCCTAACGGGGATTTCATGGTTATCGGGTATGGATAGTGGTAACACAGACCCATCCCCACCTTACCTAATGGGGAGAGTTTGCCTCCAATAAGATCCCCACGAGGATGAAGTACTAACCAACATCGTCCCCTAATAGGTGAATTAACCATCGGGGATCGGGTAATGGAGCCCCATTGCCAAATTGACCCACCCCCCCCCCCCGGTCGTTGTTGGGCCCGGCACATGACCGCGGTTTCAGATCTGAACAGCTTTTTTATTTTTTTAGATTTGAACAATTTTAAATTGCAAACTAATTTTAAATGGAACAAATTTTCAAAATTTATTATTTTTTTATATATGAACAATTTCCGAAGAACATTTTTAAAATTTAAACAATTTTCGAATTTGAACAGTTTTTATATTTGAATAATTTAGAATTTGAAAAAAATCATATTTAATTTTTTTTGTATTTGAACAATTTTTATACTTGAATAATTTTCGAATTTGAACAATTTTTGTACTTGAACAATTTTCGCATTTGAACAATTTTTATACTTGAACAATTTTCGAATTTGAACAATTTTTGTACTTGAACAATTTTCGCATTTGAACAATATTTATACTTGAACAATTTTCGAATATTTGAGATAGAAAATTTTACATTTAAATATATTTAAATTTAAAAAATTAAATCTTAAGAAAATAAAAGGATACGGAAAAAAAAAGAAACAGAAAAAAAGAAATAGAAAACATAAATAAAACAGAAAACAGAAAATAACACGAACTGGGCCGACCAGGCCGGCCCATACCGCGCGCGCGGGGGTGTACGGCGCGCGGTAGCCACCGACCTGGTCGGCATATAGGATTTGCCAAACCAAGTGCCCGGAACTCACCTTTGTAAATGGGCCAAGCCTAGCGCGGGGGTACAACGCATGCACCGCCAGCACCAGGTGAAAGCTCGCCAAGTACGGAAACAACGGGGGCGAGGGCTCCTCCTCCGGCGGTTCGAGCCTCCGAGGAGGAGGACCCTATCGTTGCGCGGGAGACTACGTCCACGGCTTCGACGAGGAGGACGCACGATCAAGGAGGCGAAGGCCCGCGCTTGCTTCCGCCGGGAGGAGCGTGTCCATCGCATCAAGCTCGAGATCGTCGATCTTGACAAGGAGCAGGAGCTCCTCACTGTCCTCCGCCTCGACGCTCATACTCCGACACCGCCGCACGCAGAGGCCATCGAGCCTTATTTTGCTCGGAATTAGCTCGCGCGGTTAGGTCTACTAGCTAATTTAGGTTTTTTGTATATATTATGTAAATTTTGATGCTCAATCGGAGCATCAAAGTACCATCTATATATGTTCATCAATGAATTCGCCCGCGAGATTTCAATTCCGTTTTTCAGTTCGTCTTTAACGGTTTATGTTCTGCGCTAGCTGCTAAAATCATCCTAAGTCACGTTTTCGGGAGACTTCCTCTTTTCCTAGAGATGCTCTTAAGAGAAAAATTTTGTACGTTATGTACTCCCTCCAGATCGTTTGACGGGCGCATACGTAGTTCAAGGAAATGTTTTAATCATTATTTTGGTCAATAATACATGAAATATATGTCACAAAAATTATATCATTGGAATGGTGTTTTGAATACGAATCTAATGGTATAAATGGTATAAATTTGGTAGATATAAAATTTATACTTTGTTAACTAAATTAATAGTTAAAATTTGTCTTAAATTACGTACATGCCTGTTAAACTGATCAGTAGGGAATACAATTTTTCTTTTCTGACTTTGCTTATATTTTCTTGTGCGTTTTAACAAATAGATTTGGAACAGTTAGACGAATGTTTCTATAGTCAAAAGTTTTTATAAAATGTTCAATGGTGTTTGAAAAATGTTCATGATGTGATTAAAAATGTTGATCGTATATTTTAAAAAGTGTTTGTGTATATTAAAAGTAGTTCATCATCTATTAAAACATGATATAAAAGGTTCACGATTTTTCAAAAAGGTTTCGATTATAAAAATGTCTAGTACTGTAAATTTTTCATAATTTTTAAAAGTCCAAATTAAAAAAATGATTCACCGTTAAAAAGGTTCAGATTTAAAGTTGTGCATGATCTAAAATATGCTCACTTCTAATAGTTGTTCATGATTTAAAAAATTAAATTTTAAAAAATGTTCACCCGGTATAAAAGGTATAAAACTCAAAAGGAGTTTACTAGGAAAGAAGTTCCAAATTCAAAATTGTTCACTTGGTAAAAATGTTCAACAGTTAAAAAAAGGTTCAAATGTAAAAATGTTCATCCGGTTAAAAGTTCAGATTTTGAAAAACATGCATGATATACAATTGTTCAATTATGGAAAATAGTTCAGACTTTAAATTCTGATCACGTGTAAAAATAAAGAAGAAAAAACAGAAAAAGTAACTGAGAAAAATGTAAAGAAACAAAAAAAAAACGAAAGAGAAGGAGCAAACAAAAAAAAAAACAGAAAGAAAAAAAAAAGCAAAAGAACACGCCGCCCTCCTATCGTTCAGAAATTGAAAGAGAGCAGCGAACCAAAACAGAAGCTAAACGTGGGCCGCAGTCCATCCCGAGACGCCCGCGGGCGAGCTGCTGCTCTGACTCGTTGCGAGCGAGAAATAGTGTTGCCCAGGGTACGCGTAGGTTTAGTATCTGCCGGTTAAGAGCTCCCATCCATGAGGCCATGAGCCTCATGGCATGTCACCTTCGAGCTTACGGCCCATCGTAGTCTTCTCCGAGCCGCTTGCATAGGGAACCCTCGGCGATTTGCACAAAATAACCCAAAACTGAAAGAAAAGCACAGTCCTCCGGCGAAACTATTTCATCCATCTAACCCTTTTGTGTGGCGTCCCACGCATCGGCGCCACACATGCAAGTGTGGCGCCCCTCCTGCCGGCGCCACACACCTAGCCGACGTGGCGCCCTCGACGCTGAGCTGGTCCGCCGATCCGACGTGGCAGCATGTGTGGCGCCCCTCCCAACGGCGCCACACATGCCCTTACAATTGCCCAAAACATATTGTGAGACAATTCGTCTGGGACTTAGCCGTTTTTGCGAGGCTCTATGTGTGGCGCCGATGCCACGGGCGCCACACTAGCATGTGTGGCGCCGATCCCACGGGCGCCACACAAAGAGCATCGCCAAAACGGCTAAGGACTTATCGTCCGGAGCCCCTGGATGTTTTCGACCCAATACTGGATATAAATTGGCATGTGTGGCGCCGATGCCGTGAGCGCCACACAGTGCAGTGTGGCGCCACTGTGAAGGGCGCCACACACTGACTTGTGTTAGAAACCTGAAAAATCCTACCAAACTCCAACAGTTTTCATTGGACACAAGCAAGTACCAATCTCAGTAACATACACAACAAGTAGCAATCTCAGAAGATGTAGTCTACATCGTAGCAAGTAAATTCAAACAACAAGTAGCATTACAAACATTGTTCGAAATGACATAGGGTTCACAATTCGATACTTATGAAGATATAGTTCACAACAACACGAAGCACATCCTAGTGTCGTCCTCACCGGGCCGCTTCCGGACGGCCATCCTCTTCGTCCGCTGCCGTGGCTCTTGTTGCCGCTGCTCCTCCTCGCTCCTCCTCGCTCCTCCTCCGCTCCTCCTCGCTCCTCCCTCTCGAAGAAAACGGCTCGTCGTTCCTCATCCTCGACAAAGATGATCTCCGCACCGGCCCCTCATCCTCCTCAATGACAACCTTCTTTCCTCGGTTGACATAATCTTCCGGAGTGTACCGTTTTAGAGCATTGCCCCTTGGCTTCAACTGGTAAGTTGACCGTGGGGCTTGCTTGGAGGTATGCTTTGGAGGTATGCTTTGACTCAGAATCAAGTCGTCGTCAGGAGGAATCTTCACAAACATGAACACATGAGATTACAAAAGTTGAAATTAGTAAGAACATGTTTGACAGACAACAAAATAGTCCATACCTGCGGTTCTTCGAAGAGGAGGATGTAGGGATTTCGCCTTCGCGGCAACCTAGCAAGTTCACTAACCGCCGCATCTTTCGTGCGTTGTTCTGCGTCATGGAACTCACGGTTACAAAGCCACCGTAACATAATAGCGTACATTCAAAGTTGGTGATCATACCTTAATGAAATGCCGCAACGGTCCGACAGGCTTTTCTTCTCTCCCGCTCTGGTCCCATATAATCTCGCACTCGTCAGCTGTTTTTTGGATCTCCAACCGCTATGACAAACAAAGCATACACAATTTAAGCGAGCACATGGCAATCTAGATGATGTACTATTTAGTGAGAGAATCCATTACCACGAAGTTCAGCTCGGAAGCAATAGAAGTCGATCTCCCTCTGCGAGCATAGGTGTCGTGTTGGCTTTGCGCAACCTCATCAAACTCGATGGGGTCGTCCAAGATGTAGTCAGCATACACGCGCTTCACTAACTCGATACGCGTGTTTTCATGGAACCATTGGAGGTAGTTGTTGAAAGCGGCCAAGTCGTGAGGCACAATCTCCAGAGGGCCAGCAGTCCTTGTCGCTTCCAAACAGTGTTGGAACGCTGCGATGTGGCCGCTATGGTGGACTGGCCAATTTGTGATCTTCCTCTGCCGCTGCCTATCAAGCCTGCAAGAATCATGTTCGGCCCCCCACGGCTTACAAGGGATATGAATGGCATAAGACCGGTAGGCTGGATGAACTCTGTGTACCTCTCGTCATACGGTATATCCACCGTGCCATGGTAACGAATCTTCAAAGGGTGAAGATCCGTTCCCTCTCTCGTCATATGAACAGCCCGGTGCTCCCTGTCGTACTCTTCATCCGAAGCCACACCATCCTACATGTTTACACAACCATGTTATGAGTCATTCCACTAACAAAAATGAGCAACACATACATGAGAATATATCTAACTTTCGAATCACCTATACATCACACATACATGAGAGTTCATATCCAAATACATCACACATATGAATTTCGTAAGACATACCATTCCTAGGCACATAATAGACATATGTAAGACAATAGAATGCATTTGCTAAGCTCCAATTTTGTCTTTCACCACATACATACATAAGGTTCCATACACACATACATTCATATCTAGGGATAGAACACCATATGAGTTATTCCTACAAATACACATTCATGAAATTTGATGCCTAGGGTTCCTCCACAAATCTAGGATACATACATTAAACACTTACATACCCATTTCAACACACACATAGCCATTTCAAACATCTTTGGATACAATGCATACAATCTAACAAAATTTAACATCTATGGTTCAAACACAATGCATACAATCTATGGTTCCAACAAATCTATGGTTCAAATCTATGGTTCAAACACATGCATACAAATCTATGGTTCAAACACAACCAACATTTCCAATCTAGGATAAATCGAAGGGGAACGAATAAAACCGGAGCAAATCTTGGATGAATCGAAGGGGAACGAAGGGGAATACCTTGAGGATTGTATGGGGATGGATTTGGCCGGCCAGATCTGTCCAATCCGTGGAGGATTTGGTGGGGGGCGGCGGAGAGGCGGCCGACGGCGGCGGTTGGAGGAGAGAAAGAGAGGAGAGAAAGAAGAGAAAGAGAGGGTCGGGCTGGGGGCGGGCGCGGGCGCCACACTTAAGTGGATGTGTGGCGCCCGTGGGATCGGCGCCACACATGCTAGTGTGGCGCCCGTGGCATCGGCGCCACACATAGAGCCTCGCAAAAACGGCTAAGTCCCAGACGAATTGTCTCACAGTATGTTTTGGCAATTGTAAGGGCATGTGTGGCGCCGTTGGGAGGGGCGTCACACATGCTGCCACGTCGGATCGGCGGACCAGCTCAGCGTCGAGGGCGCCACGTCGGCTGGGTGTGTGGCGCCGGCAGGAGGGACGCCACACTTGCATGTGTGGCGCCGATGCGTGGGGCGCCACACAAAAAGGTTAGATGGTGAAATAGAGGGTCAGTATGTGCTTTTCTTTCACTTTTAGGTTATTTTTGTGCAAATCGCCGGAACCCTCGGCTCGCCGGCACCAGTCCCATCATCCCTCAGGCGCCGACGGATATCCATATCCATCCACGCGCGTCCCCCATCCTTATCCCACATCCGAGCCTCGTTCTTCCGATCGCTCCTGATCGCCGCCCCCGAGGTATCGCCTCCGTCACCGGCCCTGGGTATGCTAGTTTCCACCTCGAAACCTACTAGCTTTGGGATGCATGCATGGATAGGTCTTGGTCCTCGTTGGTACCTCGAGTTAGCTATCGTTCTGTAACTGAGATCAGAATTTGGAAGTGGAGTCGTACAGTACACCAGTCGATGCTGGGGAAGACTTAGGTAGGATCAGATCTTAGATAGGATCTATGAGATCAAATTTTTTGCAAAGACAAAACATGTTCAAAAATTCTGAAAAAAAATGACAACACACATCTATGTTATATATGCAATGCTAAAAATTTGCAACTTCAAATTCGACATACACTTAGAGAGACAAAAAAGATAAATCTGGGTGTGAATAGTGTGAAATACTACTCAACCAGATCTGACACTATTCACAACAGAATTTGTCTTTTTTGTTTCTCCAAGTGTAGATTAGATTTTGAGCTAAAATTTCTTGGAGTTGTAGATACAACCTATATGCATGTTGCTAATTATTTTCAGATTTTTTCGCATAGCCAAAGTATGATTTCTCTAAGTTGATCCTATGATCCTACCTAATGGGGAGATCCTATACAAGTCTCTCCCGTCGATGCTTTAGGTCTCCAGCAACCATTTTCGGTGCAGTTTATACGGCCTGCCTCATGTTAAAAGATTGTACCACGATCGAGGTACCGAAATTAAATACTAACCGCACCTGATTCATTGTTGATTGCACTGTTTTATTCTCTTGTTGATTTTAGAATCAGTAAAGAAGGGCCTGACTGAACCACAAAATGAAGGTCCCCAGCTACCATTTGAGATTGGTTTCTTGAATCCCTTAGTCTTTTTACTACTCACGTGTCCTTGGTTTCTTGATACTACTCAGTATTGTCCTCTCCCTTCACAAATTCTCACAGACGCCCAACCTTGCCCTGATTGGTTGTTAGACTGTATATATACGGTAGCCTGTGTATTGTACTTGTACCCATGTATTGATGTACCCTATAAATATAAACATACGCCAATCCTAAAGGGTGTTGAGCGTTCCCTAAACATTGTCTCATATGGTATCAGAGCCTAGCGCTCATGTCTTCCGCTGCTAACCCTAGCGCCGCCGTCGCGACGATCTCCGCCGCCGCCGCGTCGCTCCCCGCCGCCTCGACCACGTCCACGACACCCGGGATGAACTCCTCGTCGTCTCACCCGCTTGTGTCGCCGTTTCTCGCGGCACTCCTTGCTGGGAAACCGCCGCCGCCGCTCGTCCCCTCACCAATCTCCACCGTGGGCGTGGGTTCGATCGCTTCGGACGGCCTCCCGCTTGCCGCCTCTGTGAACGCGTGACCCTACGCCCCGCAGCTGCCGACAGTTCCGGTGCCGAACCAGGCCCCCGCCTCGTCGTTGTTCCTACCGTGCCCGGCCCCGCACCCCGCGGCGCCCGCGGTCTCGCCTGGCTTGACGCCCACGTCTGGTCATGATGGCTCGTCATCCCTGGTGCCTCATGGAGCCCTTGCCTCCACCTATGGCGCGGGTTTTGCCGGCCAGCCCCTCTTCTACGGCATGCCGTCATTGGCCTATGGCGCGCACTCGCCTCCGCCCGCTGTGACCGTGCCGCCGCCTGCGGCGCCCACTGCCCTGCCTTCCGTCCCTCGCGACGTTGGCTCCATCCGTGATCCGCCACCAATTCACCTGGCGCACCTTGTGACTGTGAAGCTAAACCCTGACAATTACCTACTGTGGCGCGCCCAAGTGCTCCCGCTTCTCCACAGCTACTACCTGGATGGGTACGTCGACGGTTCACTACCGTGTCCTCCTGCTGTGGTTCAACTCACCACGGCTGATGGCCACCCCCTGCCGGTTGCCAACCCTGCATATCGTCAATGGACTGCTCAAGATCAGGCTATTCTCAGTGCGACCCAGTCTTCGTTGATGCCGTCTGTGGCGGGCATGGTGCTCTTCGCCACCTCTTCATATGATGCCTGGCGTACTCTTGAGTCCAGCTTCTCCTCGCAGACCATGGCACGGTCCAACCATCCGCAACAAACTAGCTGATTTACACAAGCTGGATAAAACTGTGACAGTCTACTACAATCAGGCGAAAGAACTGGCAGACACTCTGTCCTCCATTGGGCAGCCCCTTCGGGACTCTGAGTTCATCGGGTATCTTCTTAAGGGACTTGGCCAAGAATTCGACTCTCTTGTTGAAAACATTGAGGGGCGTGATGCCACTAACCCAATCACGCCCCATGATCTGTATGCTTGTCTACTTAACACGGAGCAACGCCTCGGTGCCCGGCGTCCTGATACTTCGTCTATGGACTTTGAGGCTAATGCCGCGTCTCGTGGTAGCGCTGGCGGCCGTCCCCCTCGACCCCCTAGTGGTTCTCCTCAGCCGCCTCAGCAACCTCGCGGTGGTCAGCCGCCCCAGCCGCAGCCCACCGCGTGCGGCGCCAAGGCGCCCTGCCAGCTCTGTGGCATAGCTGGTCACCTCGCCTCCCGCTGCCACCGTCGCTTCAAGCAAGATTTTCTTGGTATTGGCAACGATGGCCGAGGCAATGACAAGTAGGCTGCTCTCGCTACGCATGGGGCGACCACCTCCTATCCTGTTGACCCGACTTGGTACATGGACACTGGAGCTACGGATCATCTGACGCACGAGCTGTCCAAGCTCAACCCTCGGGAGTCCTACACCGGCCATGATCAAGTCCGCACCGCTGATGGGTCAGGTATGCGCATCACTCACGTTGGCCAGGCATCGCTTCTTTCCCACACCTCTAAAAATATTCGCCTTCTTAATGTGCTTCGTGTTCCTTCTGTCACTCGTAATCTCCTTTCTTTGAAGAAACTTACAATTGATAATGACGTCTTTGTTGAGTTTCACACCTTTCATTTTTTTGTTAAGGATCGAGTCACCCGGGACATTCTTCTTAGAGGCCGGGATCACCATGGTCTCTACGTGCTTGATGCCCCAGCCGCCCCACAAGCTTTCACTGGCGTTCGTGCTGCTCCTTCACAGTGGCACGCCCGCCTTGGTCATCCCGCCACCCCCGTTGTCCGTCATGTGTTGCGTCGCCATGATCTTCCTTTTGTGTCCAATAAAAAAGCGTCTTCAGTGTGTGATGCCTGTCAACAAGGCAAGAGTCATCAGTTGCCGTTTTCAGAGTCTACTCATGTAGTTAAGGCTCCCCTTGAGCTTGTGTACTCGGATGTGTGGGGTCATGCCCAAACCTCTGTCAGTGGTCATAATTATTATGCCAGTTTCATTGATGCCTACAGTCTTTTTACCTGGGTTTACTTACTTAAACGCAAGTCTGATGTGTTTGATATTTTTATTCAGTTCCAAGCACACGTTGAGCGCCTCCTCAAACATAAAATTGTCCATGTTCAGTCCAATTGGGGGGGGGGGGTGAGTACCGTAATCTGAGTTCTTTCTTTCAGAAACATGGGATTGCGCATCGTGTTGCTTGTCCATATACACATCAGCAAAATGGTGCTGCTGAGCGCAAGCACCGCCATATAGTTGAAACTGGCTTAACTCTTCTTGCGCATGCGTCCGTACCTTTTCGGTTTTGGAGTGATGCATTTACCACTGCTTGTTTCTTGATAAACAGACTTCCCACACACCTTCTGCATATGAAAACACCTGTTGAACTCTTGTTTCATGAACCTCCTGATTACTCATTCCTCAAAGTGTTTGGGTGCGCATGCTGGCCTCATCTTCGCCCCTACAATAGTCGCAAACTCGAGTTTCGGTCCAAAAAGTGTGTGTTCCTTGGCTATAGTTCCATGCATAAGGGTTATCAGTGTCTTCATATTCCTTCCAATCGTGTCTACATTTCACGTGATGTCGTCTTTGATGAACATTTGTTTCCCTTTGCATCTTCTTCACCCACCGAACCACATTCCTCTCCTGTTGTTTCACCTCCTGCTTTGCCTGTTCCATTTGAAGATGCTGCATACTCGCCTGTTTTGTTGCCTAATCATGGTGCAGGTATTGGAAGAGGTGCCCGTCTTGAGCTGCTGGACAGTCCGCGCAGCCCTGCTCCTGTTACTGCTGATGCCAACAGCGATGTTGATCGCTGCATGGCTCATGCAGTCCCTCCGATCGACGTGCGTCCGCCAGCGCCATCCTCATGGGCCGCTTTGTCGTCACCGGCCTCATCGGCGCCGGTCTCCTCCACGTTACCCCTGGCTGGGCCGTCGTGCGATGCCGGGCCGTCGCTCCCGGCTTCTCCTGCACCGGATACCGCTGGGCCGTTGATACGTCTCCAACGTATCGATAATTTCTTGTGTTCCATGCCACATTATTGATGTTATCTACATGTTTTATGCACACTTTATGTCATATTCGTGCATTTTCTGGAACTAACCTATTAACAAGATGCCGAAGTGCCGATTGTCTGTTTTCTGCTGTTTTTGGTTTCAGAAATCCTAGTAAAGAAATATTCTCGGAATTGGACGAAATAAAAGCCCGGAGGCCTATTTTCTCACGAAGCTTCCGGAAGTCCGAAGACGAAACGAAGTGGGGCCACGGGGAGCCAAACCCTAGGGCGGCGCGGCCCCCCCTTGGCCGCGCCGCCCTGTCATCCGGGGCCCCTGTGCCCCCTCTCGACTTGCCCTTCCGCCTACTTAAAGCCTCCGTGACGAAACTTCCGCATCGAGAGCCACGATACGGAAAACCTTGCGAGACGCTCGTCGCCGCCGATCCCATCTCGGGGATCCCGGAGATCGCCTCCGGCACCCTGCCGGAGAGGGGAATCATCTCCCGGAGGACTCTACACCGCCATGGTCGCCTCCGGAGTGATGAGTGAGTAGTCTACCCCTGGACTATGGGTCCATAGCAGTAGCTAGATGGTTGTCTTCTCCCCATTGTGTTATCATTGTCGGATCTTGTGAGCTGCCTATCATGATCAAGGTCATCTATATGTAATTCTATATGTTGCGTTTGTTGGGATCCGATGAATAGAGAATACTTGTTATGTTGATTATCAAAGTTATTATACATGTGTTGTTTATGATCTTGCATGCTCTCCGTTTCTAGTAGAGGCTCTGGCCAAGTTTTTACTTTTAACTCCAAGAGGGAGTACTTATGCTCGATAGTGGGTTCATGCCTGCATTGACACCTGGGACAGTGACAGAAAGTTCTAAGGTTGTGTTGTGCTGTTGCCACTAGGGATAAAACATTGATGATATGTCTAAGGATGTAGTTGTTGATTACATTACGCACCATACTTAATGCAATTGTCTGTTGCTTTGCAACTTAATACTGGAGGGGGTCGGATGATAACCTCGAAGGTGGACTTTTTAGGCATAGATGCAGTTGGATGGCGGTCTATGTACTTTGTCGTAATGCCCAATTAAATCTCACTATACTCATCATGATATGTATGTGCATTGTCATGCTCTCTTTATTTGTCAATTGCCCAACTGTAATTTGTTCACCCAACATGCTGTTCGTCTTATGGGAGAGACACCTCTAGTGAACTCGTGGACCCCGGTCCAATTCTCTTTACTGAAATACAATCTACTACAATACTTGTTTTTACTCGTTTTCTCTGCAAACAATCATCTTCCACACAATACGGTTAATCCTTTGTTACAGCAAGCCGGTGAGATTGACAACCTCACTGTTTCGTTGGGGCAAAGTACTTTGGTTGTGTTGTGCAGGTTCCACGTTGGCGCCGGAATCTCGGTGTTGCGCCGCACTACATCCCGCCGCCATCAACCTTCAACGTGCTTCTTGGCTCCTCCTGGTTCGATAAACCTTGGTTTCTTTCTGAGGGAAAACTTGCTGCTGTGCTCATCATACCTTCCTCTTGGGTTGCCCAACGAACGTGTGAAATACACGCCATCAAGCATATTTTCTAGCGCCGTTGCCGGGGAGATCAAGACACGCTGCAAGGGGAGTCTCCACTTCTCAATCTCTTTACTTTGTTTTTGTCTTGCTTTATTTTATTTACTACTTTGTTTGCTGCACTAAATCAAAATACAAAAAAATTAGTTGCTAGTTTTACTTTATTTGCTATCTTGTTTGCTATATCGAAAACACAAAAAAATTAGTTTACTTGCATTTACTTTATCTAGTTTGCTTTATTTACTATTGCTAAAATGGCCAACGCTGAAAATACTAAGTTGTGTGACTTCACAACCACAAATAATAATGATTTCTTATGCACACCTATTGCTCCACCGCTACTACAGCAGAATTCTTTGAAATTAAACCTCGCTTTACCTGAATCTTGTTATGAAAGATCAATTTTCTCGGAATTAGTTCCGATGATGCTGCTGCCCATCTTAATAATTTTGTTGAACTATGCGAAATGCAAAAATATAAAGATGTAGATGGTGATATTATTAAACTAAAATTGTTCCCTTTCTCATTAAGAGGAAGAGCTAAAGATTGGTTGCTATCTCTCGCCTAAGAATAGTATTGATTCATGGACTAAATGCAAGGATGCTTTTATTGGTAGATATTATCCCCTGCTAAAATTATATCTTTGAGGAGTAGCATAATGAATTTTAAACAATTAGATACTGAACATGTTGCTCAAGCTTGGGAAAGAATGAAATCTCTCGGTTAAAAATTGCCCAACCCATGGACTCGACTACTTGGATGATCATCCAAACCTTCTATGCAGGACTAAATTTTTCTTCACGGAATTTATTGGATTCAGCTGCTGGAGGTACCTTTATGTCCATCACTCTTGGTGAAGCAACAAAGCTTCTTGATAATATGATGATCAACTACTCGGAATGGCACACGGAAAGAGCTCCACAAGGTAAGAAGGTAAATTCTGTTGAGGAATCCTCTTCCTTGAATGATAAGGTTGATGCTATTATGTCTATGCTTGTGAATGATAGGACTAATGTTGATCCTAATAATGTTCCGTTAGCTTCATTGGTTGCACAAGAAGAACATGTTGATGTAAACTTCATTAAAAATAATAATTTCAACAACAATGCTTACCTGAACAATTCTAGTAACAACTATAGGCCATATCCTTATAATAATGGCAACGGCTATGGTAATTCTTATGGAAATTCTTACAATAATAATAGGAATTCACCCCCTGGACTTGAAGCCATGCTTAAAGAATTTATTAGTACACAAACTGCCTTTAACAAATCGTTGAGGAAAAACTCAATAAAATTGATATTCTTGTTTCTAGAGTTGATAGTCTTGCTTCGATGTTGATCTTTTGAAATCGAAAGTTATGCCTAATAGGGATATTGAAAATAAAATTGTTACTACAGCAAATGCCATCCAAGTTAGAATTAATGAGAATATAAGATTAATGGCTGAACTGCGTGCTAGGTGGGATAGAGAAGAAAATGAAAAACTAGCTAAAGAGAAAAATGTAGCTAAAGTTTGGACTATTACCACCACTAGTAATGCTAATGCTACACATGTTGCTGCACCTCCTACTCATACTAATAAAATAATTGGTGTTAGCAATGTTTCCACTTCTAATGCAAAGCGCGAAAACCGCACCGAAACCGCTAAAACCGCTGAAACCGCTCGTGATAAAGCTGCTGAAATTTTTTCCAACATTGGGGATGATGATCCCATTGCTTTAGATTATAATGGTTTGAATTTTGATGATTGCCACATCTCTGAAGTTATAAAGTTCTTGCAAAAACTTGCTAAAAGTCCTAATGCTAGTGCTATAAATTTGGCTTTCACGCATCATATTACAAATGCTCTCATAAAAGCTAGAGAAGAGAAACTAGAGCGCGAAGCCTCTATTCTTAAAAAGCTAGAAGATGGCTGGGAGCCCATCATTAAGATGAAGGTTAAAGATTTTGATTGTAATGCTTTATGTGATCTTGGTGCAAGTATTTCTGTTATGCCTAAGAAAATTTATAATATGCTTGACTTGTCACCACTGAAAAATTGTTATTTGGATGTTAATCTTGTCGATCATTCTACAAAGAAACCTTTGGGTAAAGTTGATAATGTTCGCATTACCGTTAACAATAATCTTGTTCCCGTTGATTTTGTTGTCTTGGATATTGAATGCAATGCATCTTGTCCAATTATATTGGGAAGACCTTTTCTTCGAACTGTTGGTGCTATTATTGATATGAGGGAAGGTAATATAAAATATCAATTTCCTCTCAAGAAAGGTATGGAACACTTCCCTAGAAAGAGAATAAAGGTACCTTATGATTCTATTATTAGAACAAATTATGATGTTGATGCTTCATCTCTCGATGTTACTTGATACACACTTTCTGCGCCTAGCTGAAAGGCGTTAAAGAAAAGCGCTTATGGGAGACAACCCATGTTTTTACCTACAGTACTTTGTTTTTATTTTATGTCTTGGAAGTTGTTTACTACTGTAGCAACCTCTCCTTATCTTAGTTTTGAGTTTTGTTGTGCCAAGTTAAGCCGTTGATAGAAAAGTAAGTACTAGATTTGGATTACTGCGCAGTTCTAGATTTCTTTGCTGTCACGAATCTGGGTCTAATTCTCTGTAGGTAACTCAGAAAATTATGCCAATTTACGTGAGTGATCCTCAGATATGTACGCAACTTTCATTCAATTGGAGCATTTTCGTTTGAGCAAGTCTGGTGCCATTTTAAAATTCGTCAATACGAACTGTTCTGTTTTGACAGATTCTGCCTTTTATTTCGCATTGCCTCTTTCGCTATGTTGGATGAATTTCTTTGATCCACTAATGTCCAGTAGCATTATGCAATGTCCAGAAGTGTTAAGAATGATTGTGTCACCTCTGAATATGTCAATTTATATTGTGCACTAACCCTCTAATGAGTTGTTTCGAGTTTGGTGTGGAGGAAGTTTTCAAGGATCAAGAGAGGAGTATGATGCAACATGATCAAGGAGAGTGAAAAGCTCTAAGCTTGGGGATGCACCCGGTGGTTCACCCCTGCATATATCAAGAAGACTCAAGCGTCTAAGCTTGGGGATGCCCAAGGCATCCCCTTCTTCATCGACAAATTATCAGGTTCCTCCCCTGAAACTATATTTTTATTCGGCCACATCTTATGTGCTTTTTCTTGGAGCGTCGGTTTGTTTTTGTTTTTGTTTTGTTTGAATAAAATGGATCCTAGCATTCACTTTATGGGAGAGATACACACTCCTCTGTAGCATATGGACAAATATGTCCTTGGTTTCTACTCATAGTATTCATGGCGAAGTTTCTCCTTCGTTAAATTGTTATATGGTTGGAATTGGAAAATGATACATGTAGTAATTGCTATAAATGTCTTGGGTAATGTGATACTTGGCAATTGTTGTGCTCATGTTTAAGCTCTTGCAACATATGCTTTGCACCCATTAATGAAGAAATACATAGAGCATGCTAAAATTTGGTTTGCATAATTGGTCTCTCTGAGGTCTAGATAATTTCTAGTATTGAGTTTGAACAACAAGGAAGACGGTGTAGAGTCTTATAATGTTTACAATATGTCTTTTATGTGAGTTTTGCTGCACCGGTTCATCCTTGTGTTTGTTTCAAATAAGCCTTGCTAGCCTAAACCTTGTATCGAGAGGGAATACTTCTCATGCATCCAAAATACTTGAGCCAACCACTATGCCATTTGTGTCCACCATACCTACCTATACTACATGGTATTTTTCCGCCATTCCAAAGTAAATTGCTTGAGTGCTACCTTTAAAATTCCATCATTCACCTTTGCAATATATAGCTCATGGGACAAAATAGCCTTAAAAACTATTGTAGTATTGAATATGTAATTATGCACTTTATCTCTTATTAAGTTGCTTGTTGTGCGATAACCATGTTTACTCGGGGAACGCCATCAACTTATTGTTGAATTTCATGTGAGTTGCTATGCATGTTCGTCTTGTCCGAAGTAAGGGCGATCTACACCGAGTTGAATGGTTTGAGCATGCATATTGTGAGAGAAGAACATTGGGCCGCTAACTAAAGCCATGATTCATGGTGGAAGTTTCAGTTTTGGACAAATATCCTCAAATCTCTAATGAGAAAAGAATTAATTGTTGTCAAATGCTTAAAGCATTAAAAGAGGAGTCCATTATCCGTTGTCTATGTTGTCCCGGTATGGATGTCTAAGTTGAGAATAATCAAAAGCGAGAAATCCAAATGCGAGCTTTCTCCTTAGACCTTTGTACAGGCGGCATAGAGGTACCCCTTTGTGAAACTTGGTTAAAGCATATGTATTGCGGTGATAATCCAGGTAGTCCAAGCTAATTAGGACAAGGTGCGGGCACTATTAGTACACTATGCATGAGGCTTGCAACTTATAAGATATAATTTACATGATGCATATGCTTTATTACTACCGTTGACAAAATTGTTTCATGTTTTCAAAATCAAAGCTCTAGCACAAATATAGCAATCGATGCTTTTCCTCTATGAGGACCATTCTTTTACTTTCAATGTTGAGTCAGTTCACCTATTTCTCTCCACCTCAAGAAGCAAACACTTGTGTGAACTGTGCATTGATTCCTACATACTTGCTTATTGCACTTATTATATTACTCTATGTTGACAATATCCATGAGATATATATGTTACAAGTTGAAAGCAACCGCTGAAACTTAATCTTCTTTTGTGTTGTTTCAATACCTTTACTTTGAATTATTGCTTTATGAGTTAACTCTTATGCAAGACTTATTGATGCTTGTCTTGAAGTGCTATTCATGAAAAGTCTTTGCTTTATGATTCACTTGTTTACTCATGTCATACACATTGTTTTGATCGCTGCATTCACTACATATGCTTTACAAATAGTATGATCAAGTTTATGATGGCATGTCACTCCGAAATTATCTTTGTTATCGTTTTACCTGCTCGGGACGAGCAGAACTAAGCTTGGGGATGCCGATACGTCTCCAACGTATCGATAATTTCTTGTGTTCCATGCCACATTATTGATGTTATCTACATGTTTTATGCACACTTTATGTCATATTCGTGCATTTTCCGGAACTAACCTATTAACAAGATGCCGAAGTGCCGCTGTCGTTTTCTGCTGTTTTTGGTTTCGAAATCCTAGTAAAGAAATATTCTCGGAATTGGACGAAATAAAAGCCCAGAGGCCTATTTTCTCACGAAGCTTCCAGAAGTCCGAAGACGAAACGAAGTGGGGCCACAGGGGAGCCAAACCCTAGGGCGGCGCGCCCCCCTTGGCCGCGCCGCCCGTCATCCGGGGCCCC